>NW_027272184.1:0-229614 GCF_040938485.1 Diadema antillarum | reverse complement strand
TTAGGTCACGTATTATACGCTCGTGATAACCCAGCGGTTTGCTTCCTGTAATGGCCGCCGTTGGGCTCCATGGCGTACTACACCTGTTTACGTGTAAAATCGCGAGAGTACCCTCTTGGCGCACTGCGTGCGCCTCTATACTCTTTGGCGTCGACTGAGTGAGGCATGGGAACGTGGCACATGATATACATTACTAGTGTATTTCATGTATTATGGGGGGGGGGGGCATTGCAATTATTGACCGGGTGAACTGGTCATATACTTTTTGCAAACCATGCCTGGAATGACAGGCGCAGCATCGGGTTTCAGCCTTCTGATGCGGTCATTTGATAACAATCTGGGTATGCAGCCCCACTTTGAAGGAAGTGGGCGCTGCATACCAACCTTGAGCTGCTGGGCCCATCCCAGTCGGCCCTCGTCAGCTTTACTCTTGCTGTCTAAATTTTCCGTAAGTTTGGATCTTATGGGAAATGAGTGAAGACTCACCCCGTCCTTTGCCGTGTTACTACAACCTGCAACGATGCATCGTCTAGGCATGGTTTACAAGGTGTAGCTAAGATCTCCTAAAAGAATACTTTTCTTGAAATCAAACGTTTGACAACCCAACGTCTTGTGAGCAATCAACACACGACAACAGCGGGGTGCGCATACGGGTAAGGCCGGGTAACCGCGGTACGTGTACCTCGAACATTGGTTAAAATGTTGTCAGTTGTCGTCTGCTATGAAAGCTTCATTCTTGAGATGACATATGCGGTCACGTGACTCGCGTTTGTCGAAAGTTGACTTTTTTAGGGGCAGGGCTTAAGGACTTCAAAATGTGCAATATTAGGGTGGCAAAAGTGGTTTTTCTCTCACACAGGTGCTTTCTACAAACAACTGGTAAAAGAATATCAAAGAATAAACACATCTTAGCACTCTCAGAGCTCAAATTTGTGGATTTCAGGGCCCCTTTAACATTACATGCATTGTACCAGGGATGTACACCTGCCTTCTAAACTATAAGTCCAAAACATATTCTGTGTGATGACAGTCAGTCATGTATACGATTTTGTTGAATATGCTTTATATCAAAACTCTGTGCACGCTCATATTGTTCATGCAGCTTTGCAGGGATATGTTTGTTACGGGTGATTTTGTTTATCCGAAATTCAATGAGGTTTGATAGTTATTCTGAAAATTCGTTATTCTCAAAACTTACAAATTTTATACACGTAGGTCCTACTAAATATTCCTTATTGGAACGTGAAATAGGCCTTTTCGTTAATCCAAATATTCTAACATAAATTATTCGGAAGTGGTATAAGAAAACTGGGCCCGTTTCTAGAAACTTTGCGATTAAATGCAACTCAAAAAATCAAATGCAGGTGTATCAAATGACATACAATCTTGCATCTAAATGCACCGTTTGCGTTGCTGAAAATACTTCTGTTTGGTGTATCAAATCACATACAATTTTGCATTTAAATGCACTGTATGCATTGCTGAAAATACTTCTGTTTGGTGTATCAAATCACATACAATCTTGCATCTAAATGCACCGTTTGCGTTGCTGAAAATACTTGTTTGGTGTATCAAATCACATACAATTTTGCATCTAAATGCACCGTATGCATTGCTGAAAATACTTCTGTTTCATACTCATTTGGATTTAAGTAGAAAATTGTATGAAACTGAAACTCAGTTGCGTTTAAATGCAACTCTGAAAATAAAATGCAGGTTCATCAAATGACACGCAATGCAGTATTTAAACACAATTAAAGACACAACACAATGCACAAAAGACTTGCGGTTTTTCGTACAAAACTAGAAACTGTGTTTAAACGCATCTCTGAAAATCAACACAAATGCGTTGCTGAAAAGACTTGCATTTGATTTCATATGCAAAATTAAGATATCAAACGGATTTTATGCCTCGCCTGAACTTAGTAGCAGGGGAAAGAAATTGCAACATTTACATGGTTCAAACTACCGAAACACAATGCAGCTTCACGAAATATCAATGAAAAAATTGTAACAAATTGCTACAGTTCGCTATACCAAAGGTTTAAATGTCAGTCCAAAGTTTGATTAATCCGACAAGGGAATGAGGTTTATTGTTCCGAAAGTTAGTTAATTTGAAAATAAGATGTTGTTTTCAGATTAACAAACTTTTTTTTTGAGACGGGACTATGCTGTACAGAGCTGTAATTTTGCCAATCATACACAAATATGGCAACTTGGGAGAGGAAAATCATACATATTTTACTCAGTCGGCTCTGGAAATCATGTTGACAGAATCATACGAAATCAAACACAAATCTTTTCTGCAACGCACTTGACTTTAAACCGCAAAGTTGCATGCAACTTTGGGAATTTGCGTTTGCTTTTCAAATCAAGTTTAAACAAAAAAGTTTCTAGAAACGGGCCCAGGTTTCAAATCCTGCTCTCTCAAAATCTCACTAGAGATTGTGTGTTGTCGTTACTCCTCCGTGTAAGATTTGTGCATGAGCTAAAACATGATCGTTGCTAATGTTAGTAGGCATGTTTCGACGGCAAAAGGAGTGAGATTTGGATAAAATTCCGCATACCATCCAAATCTTACTCTGTACCTAGGGGAAATTACTTTTCATTTTATAAGTCGACAAAATGTTGACTTCCGCGTAAGTCGACGTGTTTTGCTCAGTCCCGATTATTTTGTCTTAGGCGAGGTTGACTGTGGGTTAGTTCTTTTTTTTTGTATACCACCACAAGAACAAGGCTACCAAAAATAGAGGGAGTAATATCACCAGTGCAATTGCACCGGGCACAGAATTTGAAGTCGTTTGTGTCGTGACCTCTGTGCTTCTGCTTTCAGTGCTGAGTTTTTCTGATGAAGTAATTTGTGCATTGGTTTGTGGCAATGTTGTACCTGTAGGTGTTTGGCTGTTGGGATTGTTTTTAGAATTCTCTGACATAGTGGTAACAGTGGTATGTGTTGGAGTGGGATAAACAAACTGGGAACATAATGCTGATGTCAGTGGATATGATGGTTCATAGGAACAGCAATTGATTGGAAGACGGACATTCATCCAGAACACCCATGTCACATGATCATTACGTCGCACAAGTGATTCTTTGTAGGGAGCCTTCTCTGCATCTTGAAAGCAGTAGAGAGATCCTTCACCATCGCTTGCAAGCACAGACATGCAATTTACCTCATTCCATGCAGGCGAATACTCGGATAGTTTCACAGTACATGCTGCTGGACTTGGTGGACGCAGAACTTCAACGTGTACATCTTGAGTGGTTCGGGTGCTTTTACCATTATTGTCTTCCCTCAGAGCGAATAGGTAGAATTGACTGTCCTCAGAATTTATAGTGTCTATGCTGAGAGTCACTCTCAAGTAAGTTGGTGATCTTTCTGTATGAACGGAGAAACGTCTGAATTGCTGAGGTGTAAGGCAGCCAGGAACCATGGTTCCATTCTTACAGAAGTAGCATGAGGCGTCGATTGAGTAAATCTCATATTCAAAGGTGGAGCCAATGGACAGAGGTTGATTGAACTCCAGCGACACATCTCTCCCTTTGTAGAACTGGTAGACTTCCAAAGCCAGACTGTTGCTGAGGCACATCATCAGTACTATCATCAGTAGAAGTAGAAAATGCTTCATGTTGTCATCCATTTTATGAACCAGAAATTGTCCTGTAGAAGACAGAATTTTCAGGCAAGTTTATGCAGTATAATCTTAAATGTTTGGCAGCTAGTATAATTAAAAGGAATATGATTTGATATTGCTAAAAGTACAGTTTAGTGCATTTCTTTTTAGGGAAATATAGAGCTCTGTAAATCAGTGAGCCTTCAATTGTGCCAACATGCATCTGAAAGGAATGTTTTGCAGTTTTATATTGTGATTAATGTATTATATGGAAGAGTCAATCGTGCTGCCGATGAAAAAGAAAGAAAGAAATAAAAAACTTTTGTGATCATCGTGACCAACAGTCACACGGGGAAGGCTGCTTGTGTGTTGTTCAGGTACATTGTACTCCTCGAGGAGTAATTCTTTCTATGCGTAACTCTGTCTGTTCTTAGAAAGAAACAGTCACACTGACATGTTTAAGAAAACTTAATCAACAGAAGTCACTTTCTGTATAACTTGAAATATATCAGTCTTCAAAATGCACTTGATTTTTTATAAAAGTGGAAACTGATATGTTTTTAATAGTAAAAACTGAAATCTAGGCATTTTCAAGTTTTCACCACTTATTTATTATCAAATTATTGCCAGCTTATGTAATATGTATACTGTACAAATGAACACTGTCCCACAAATTAGGGAATCTTTACTAAATTATCTCTCTAGAAGCAAATTTGATGAGCTAAGTTACTGTAGTGGTAAATAGTTTAATAACTGTAGATTCAAGCTACATGTATGTGCATAGCAGATTGGGGGAGGCAGAACTAAATTGGACCAGATTTTGCATTTCACCTCTGCAAAAATACATACTAAGTTTGTCACTAAGCTTGGCAGTCATTATCAAGAGAGGTACGATGATGAGGTGACAAATATCTAGAATTTCATATATCTATATGAATGGGCACCATGCTCCCTCCCCCTACACACATACCAGGGGACCCAAGAATCCCCCAAATTCAAGAATCCCCTAAATTAGAGAATCTTAAAGGGAACCTAAACCAACTAGCAATGTGTATTGAGTGAAAGCAGCAACATTGGTAGAATACATCAGTGAGAAGTTTGAGGAAAATCGGACTAAATCAATGTAAAAGTTACAAATTTTAAAGTTTTGGTGTTTGAACTGCTGGATGAGGAGACTACTAGAGGTTTATCAATAAATGACGTATGTGTGGACAACAATATAAAGAAAATGTAAATGGAATTCAATAAAAATTCATTTTTCATGAAAATTACATATTCCATCAGCTTGATACTGACATATAGGAGTGTCAATTATTCCCCCTGTTTTCTGAAAGTGAATTTTGTGGAATTCCTTTTATATATATTTTTATGCCTCCGCCATGAAGTGGTGTCGGAGGCATTATGTTTTCGGGTTGTCCGTCCTTCCTTCCGTCCGTCTGTCCGTCCTTCTGTCCATCCGTCCTTCCGTCCGTCCGCAATTAATTTTGTGGAGAGTATAATTAAAACACCTTTCGAGGTATCCTAATGAAACTTGGCATGTATGTGTATTAGGGGGTGAAATTGTGCCTATCAACTTTTGGGTGCCCATGCTCAAGGTCAAAGGTCAAGGCCAAATGCTTAAAATTTCACTATTTCCCCCATATCTATGCAATGCCTGAAGATATTTTCGTGAAACTTAGTGTATATACATGTATTACCCAATTTAGATTCTCTGTTGGAAGTTTGGAGTTATGAGGTCAAAGTTCTAAAGGTCAAGTAAAATGTTAAAATGTCACTTTTTTTCTTGAAAATTGTTCAAGGTATCTTCATGGAACTTTAATATGCATGTACTGACTGGCTGTGGTTATATAGGGAATTTAGGGTTCATGGGGTCAAAGGTCAGGGTCAAAGTCCAGGGCAATACATCAAAATTTTACTATTTCCCATATATTTATGCAATGCAAGCAGGATTATTTTTTGTTAAACTTGATGTATGCATGTATAACCCAATAGAGATTCTCTGGCATTTTTTTTTTTTTTTTTGCCAAGAAGGTCAAAGGTCAAAAGGTCAAAGATCAAGTGAAAGTGCTGAATTTACTTCTTTCTCCATATAATCTCCGAAGTGGCTCAAGTTATCTTGAAACTTAGTACTATTATACAAATAATGACTGCAATGAGGGGCACAGTTAAAATTATGGGCCCGAGGTGATGTGAAAACCGTAACTTTGCCCGAAGCGAAGCTGAGGGCATGGTTACGGTTTTCACATCACCGAGGGCCTACATAATTTTAACTGTACCCCGAATATCAAGCAGTCATTATTTGTTTTATATACCGAAAATATAGATTCCGAAATATAGATACCGAAAATATAGATTCTAGTCTCTTTTACAACACTCGTAATCAATGCTGATCGACAGCGCGGCGGTCGTATCATTGGTGCGTACAGTGATGTGTACAGTGTACGTTACGTGTACTACGGGGTTGCGATTGTCTCCAAACCAGTCCGCTAGTCTCTTTTACAGCACGCTGATTGAATGCGCGGCGGTCGTATCATTGGTGCGTACTGATGAGCGATCTACGTGTACGGGGTCGCGACTGTCTCTAAAACCTATTTACTAACTGTGCCCGGGCCCCGGTCACAGTAACTCAAAAAGAGGGCACAGTTATTTTCATGACTCCCCTTTTAACCAATCAGATGAGAGGATTCTGGAAATGAGGTATATAATAATGTATACATGTTCTGCCTGACAGTGATTCTCTTTAGGGTCAAAGGCCAGATGAAAATGATAACAATTTACTGTTCAATACAGAAATTGCACTTTTTCTCCGTACCTTGAAAATTACTCAATGCATAAACTTTAAGAATATGAAAGGGGTAAAGTCAAGTTAAAGTTCTTGAATCCAATTGTTTCAAAAAACATTTCCCACTTTTGATTCTTAATATTCAAATTCAAAAACTATATATCAAATAACATTGTCATTGATATGAGTGATAGCAGAATAGTGTACAATTTTGTTGAAGGTGGTTGAAATATGACAGCATAAATCAGTTTCATGAAATCCATGATTAATTTCACAGTTAGGTTCCAGATTTTGCTCTATTTCAACCCTCTATACAAGACTTTCACTTTGCAGAGGGGTCAATGGGTGTGTATGGGAGTGTGTGGTTAATACCTTGACAATGGTCCTGAACAATGGCCAGGGTTTGAATGCTTCATTATTTATTAATGAGAAATTCCACTATCACAACTAGTCTTTATTTAGTCTCTGGCAGTATCTGTGTAAAGTCACTTCACTGAAACATGTGCTTACTTTTTCCATGTGCATGCATTTCAACCTTTACCGTGCATGAATTCAGACTAGCAGTGCCCAGGGCAATCCACATGAATTATTGTCCCCGCCGAACGAGTTCGAGCAGGGGACTATGAAACGGGCTCCGTACGTGTGTGTGTCCGTGTGTCCGTCCGTCCGTCCGTGTGTCCGTCCGTCCGTCCGTCCGTGTGTCCGTGTGTGCGTCCGTGTGTGATCAAAATCTTCAATTTGCTACTTCTCTGTCATTTATGAGCCAATTTTGATTCTGTTTGCTTTATATGATAGCACTACATGGGAGCTTTGAAACTTCTACACAGATTTTCAGTCGTGACCTTTGACCTTGACCTATATTGTACATTTTGCTACAAAATGCTACTCCTTCGCCATTTCTAACCCGATTTCAATTCCGTTTGCTTTATATGATGGCACTAGGTGAGGGCTTCAAAACTTCTACACAGAATTTTGACCTTTGACTTCTTTGACCTTTGACCTTGATTTTTGACCTATATTGTACATTTTGCTACAAAATGCTACTCCTTCGCCATTTCTAACCCAATTTCGATTCCGTTTGCTTTATGTGATGGCACTAGGTGAGGGCTTCAAAACTTCTACACAGAATTTTGACCTTTGCCTTCTTTGACCTTTGACCTTGATTTTTGACCTATATTGTACATTTTGCTACAAAATGCTACTCCTTCGCCATTTCTAACCCGATTTCGATTCCGTTTGCTTTATGTGATGGCACTAGGTGAGGGCTTCAAAACTTCTACACAGAATTGTGACGTTTGCCTTCTTTCACCTTTGACTTTGATTTTTAGCTCACCTGAGCCAAAGGCTCAAGTGAGCTATTGCGATCGCCCTTCGTCCGGCGTCCGTCGTGCGTCGTGCGTCGTGCGTCGTCCGTCGTCCGTCGTCCGTCGTCCGTCGTGCGTCGTGCGTAAACTTTTTACATTTTCATCTTCTTCTTGAAAACCCCAAGACCGATTTTCATCAAACTTGGCAGGTAGCATCCCTAGGGGGTTAGGAACTCAATTTGTTAAAATGGGCACCATGCCCCACCCAGGGGGCCCCCAGGGGGGCCCAAACCCCCCAAAATTAAGGAATCTGTAAAAATCTTCTTCTCTAGGACCAGAAGTGATAGAGCTAAGTTAATACTATGAGTTAGTACATTGATGACTGTAGTTTCAAGTTTGTTCATGGCAGAATCAGGGGTGCCCCCCTTTGGACCCAGGGGAGGGGGGTGGGGAAGGGTTCTAATGGGGCCTAAATTGTACATTTTCATCTTCTTCTTGAGAACCCCATGACCCATTTTCACCAAACTTGGCAGGTAGCATCCCTAGGGGGTTAGGAACTCAATTTGTTAAAATGGGCACCATGCCCCACCTAGGGGGCCCCCAGGGGGCCCAAACCCCCCAAAATTAAGGAATCCGCAAAAATCTTCTTCTCTAGAACCAGAAGTGATAGAGCTAAGTTAATACTATGAGTTAGTACATTGATGACTGTAGTTTCAAGTTTGTTCATGGCAGAATCAGGGGTGCCCCCCTTGGGACCCAGGGGAGGGGGTGAGGAGGGGTCCTAATGGGGCCTAAATTGTACATTTTTATCTTATTCTTGAAAACCCCATGACCCATTTTCACCAAACTTGGCAGGTAGCATCCCTAGGGGGTTAGGATCTCAATTTGTTAAAATGGGCACCATGCCCAACCCAGGGGGCCCCCAGGGGTCCCAAACCCCCCAAATGAAGGAATCTTTATAAATCTTCTCTAGAATCAGAAGTTATAGAGCTGAGATAATATTATGAGTGAGTACATTAATGACTGTAGTTTGAAGTTTGTTCATAGGAGATCCAGGGGTGCCCCTCTTGGGTAGGGGGGGGGGGGTGGTTGGAAGGGTCCAAATGGGGGCCTGAATTGTACATTTTCATCTTCTTCCTGAAAACCTCATGATGGATTTTTGTCAAACTTGGCAGGTAGCATCCCTAGGGGGTCAGGATCTCAATTTATCAAAATGGGCACCATGCCCCACCCAGAGGGCCCCAGGGGGCCCCAATCCCCCCAAATTAAGGAATCTTTAAAAAATTGGGCCCTTATTGTACATTTTCATCTTCTACTTGAGAATGCCTGGTCAAATTTTAATTTAGATTAGTGACTGCGTGAAAGGTGAACTTGCGATACTCAGGTGAGCGCTAGACCCGCGGGTCTCTTGTTGACCTATATTGTACATTTTGCTACAAAATGCTACTCCTTCGCCATTTCTAACCCGATTTCGATTCCGTTTGCTTTATGTGATGGCACTAGGTGAGGGCTTCAAAACTTCTACACAGAATTTTGACCTTTGCCTTCTTTGACCTTTGACCTTGATTTTTGACCTGTATTGTACATTGGCTACAAAATGCTACTCCTTCGCCATTTCTAACCCGATTTCGATTCCGTTTGCTTTATGTGATGGCACTAGGTGAGGGCTTCAAAACTTTACACAGAATTTTGACCTTTGCCTTCTTTGACCTTTGACCTTGATTTTTGACCTGTATTGTACATTGGCTATAAAATGCTACTCCTTCGCCATTTCTAACCCGATTTCGATTCCGTTTGCTTTATGTGATGGCACTAGGTGAGGGCTTCAAAACTTTTACACAGAATTTTGACCTTTGACTTCTTTGACCTTTGACCTTGATTTTTTACCTATATTGCACATTTTGCTACAAAATGCTACTTCCGGCGGGGACATATATTACGCACCGCGTAATTTCTACTTTTCCTTGTTGAGTAAGCATTCATGATCCTTGGAACGCGAGACTGACGCCTAGTCAACAGGTGGTTCAGGCATGTCCATTGTTCAGGGCCATTGTCAGCACACACTCACATGATATACACATCATTGGTTCACCACTGTGCAAAGTCCAATTTTTTACAGAGGGTTAAGATTTGACCAAAATCTGAAACCTTACTTCAAAATCAATCTTAAATTTAATAAAACTGATTTATGCTTTCTTATTCAAATCACCCCAACAGAATTGTACACTATTCAGCTATTACTCATATCAATGACAGTTTTATCGGATGAACAGTTTTTGATCTATTAATGATCAAAAGTGGGAAATGTTTTTTGAAACACCTATACATGCTCTCCTGTTCATCCAATTAAACATAGGTCAAGGAAGGTAAACATTCAACACATTTGTGACAAACATGTCATTCTAATATTTTGTCAATTTTGTGAAAATGTAATCACACATTGTCCACATATACTATAGACCTATTAGGAGAATCATGCATTATGGCGGAGGCATACCAGTCGCCATAGCGACATTTCTAGTTTTCATATTGTTGTCCACTCATACATCATAAATTTTAGTAGTCTCCTCATTCAGTGTTTCCAACACCAAAACTTAAAAAAATTTATAACTTTTGCATCGATTTTCTGATTTTCCTCAAACTTTCACAGATTTGTTCTACTGATGTTGCTGCTTTCACTCAACCCACATTGCTGTTTGAGTTTGTGTTCCCTTTAAAGAATTTAAATCAAAGTAAAAAAAAGTACAAACAATTGTATCATAACATGAAATATATTGAGTATGAAATACATTTAATAGTAAATTTTATTGTACAGTGTGTATAAAAAAAGCAACAAGATTTGATTTCAAATTTGTGAAGATTTTGTTAACTTTACACCAAAGTGAGTTGCAACATCTCATATCTCCTCTTTCCAATGATATCTTATTTATTCATACACGGTCATGGATGGCTGGGTAATCATTCTTTTTTTGACAATGGTCAAATTGGACTTGGGACCAAGTTTAGGTACTGCAAGAATCAGTGCACCTTATTAGAAATTAACTAAACAAATGGAATGATGAAATTAATTTTAATGAAATTAATGATCGCAATTAATGAAATTGATGAAATGAATGATCGCAACTTACCATTGTCTTCTTTCGGATACTATTATCTCTTTTTAACATTACATTCCATGCCCCTCAACATGGCCACCATTCCTTTCCACACAGAGATTAGCTCTTTTCTCCATCTCACGCACAGCCCTGCGAATCATTAGGGCTCGGTGGCGTAGAGCTTCAAATTCATCGGTGATTCTTTGTCTCAAAGTTGCCATGTCAGGTGGAGGGGTAATGAACACTTTGCTCTTGAGATAACCCCAAATAAAAAGTCACAAGTCAGATCCGGAGATCGTGGTGGCCACTCCACATCATGATAGAAGGCAATCACCCAATTTCCAAATACCTTAGCCAATCTGTTTCTTACTGCAACTAGTCGATGGGCTGGTGCGCCATCCTGTGCCCACCATAGGCATCTGAACACACCCCTTTGTTGCACAGAAAAACTTTCCATTATAAACTCAGGAATCACATTTTCATTTAAAATTTGTAAGTATCCATATCCGTTCATGTTGTTTTCAAAGAAGAAGGGCCCTAGGAGCAAACCGTTTCCACAAAGTCCAGCCCAGACATTCAGCTTTTCTGTACGAAAATCGACGTCATAGTTAAATGCAGAAACTGAAACTTGGTCCCAAGTCCAATTTGACCAATTGTAAAAAAAGAACGATTACTCAGCCATCCATGACCATGTAAGAATGAATAAGATATTATTGGAAAGAGGAGATATGTGGCTTTAAGATGTTGCTACTCACTTTGTCGTAAAGTTAACGCAATCTTCACAAATTCGAAATTAAATCTTGTTGCACTTTTTTTTTTATACGCACTGTATTGCAAGGTAATTTATGGTATATCCAGGGGTTGGCCCATAGGAACTAGGTCCTTTTTTAAGGAGAATTTAGGATTAGGAGCCAGTTCTTATACTTTGATCTTTTTTTGTGTGTGGAAAATGCATGGTTATATATCGTACTTGGCTTTACCCTGGAGGCCCTCAAAGCTGCTTCTCCCCCAAGTTTGTTCAGCTAGAATGTGTGGGAGTTGATTTTGTGATACTTGTGTGAGTGCATGACCCCCAGGTCTCTTGTTTGTTATTGTATTTTATTTCTGGCGGAAAATAGACTATGATGATAAATTCATACCTGAGGTTGTCCATAACAAGTATTCAGCAGCAAATAAAAAAGCAAACAAAAACAGACCACATACCAATTCTTGACGTCCAATTTATTCCAGCAGTGTGCTGGAGTCCAAAGTCCAACTCTTTTGATTCTTCTTGGTAACGATACTTTCAAATGCTATTGACAGTGTGCATGAACTTATTACGCAATGGGCTGAAAGTCACCGTGATTAAGCAAGCTGAGCTACATGTTGCTTTCCCATTCTGGAAGATTCATGTCCATGTGCTTGCCTGCTTCTTTGTCCAGAGCTATGTAGTGTGTGCTTGTGCTTGCAGCTGCCACTGTTTACACAATGTTTATTGTCTATTGTCCCTGATCTCTGACACTCCTACATTGGGAGGAAGACCATGAGTGAGGCACTGTTGGTTTGCCCTAAATTATCATTTAGGTTCTAAGACCCCGTTTACAGTGCAAGGCTCGGCCGCGGCTCGGCCGCGGCTCGGCCCAGCCCCACTTCAGTGTAAACGCGCAAAAGGCCAAATGCGAGCCCAAAATTGGCCTCGCCTTTGGCCTCGCTCTGGAGGTGGTCTCGACTGTGGCCGAGCCGCGGCCGAGCCCGGCCTTTTCTCAGTGTAAACGTAAACTGGGCCAAATGCGCGGCCAATTTTAGTCTGGCTTCCAAACCCTCTGCCTGTACTATTTTGCTGTTCAGGATATTAACCCCCTCAACGTCGAAAACTAGTGTAGTTTAAAGTGGTTTTGTCCTGCAAAGGATTTTTTCCTTCGGCAAAGGCCTTTGCCCAGTCGCCACGGCATTCATTTGGCAAAGGGTCTGAAAACCAGACAATAACAAATTGCATTTGTTTACAAGCAGTGCGCCACTACGACAACATATTGAAAGGTCTGAATCAAAAGTGCGGCCGGGCCCGGCAGTGTAAATGGACAAAATTGCGGGGCCTGGCCTCGCAATTGAGGCTGGGCTCGGCCGCGGCTCAGCCCAACCCTGCACTGTAAACGGGGTCTATGTGCTCACTGGTCTAAATATTATGGGATCATGGGTGTATGTAAAAAAAAATAAATGGAATAAAAAAAATTCCACATTTTTTGTTGAGGTTCTTTTTACAATAAAATAAATGTAAAGGTAAGTACTCAAATGTAGCAATGAGTCCAAAAACCTTTGCATTTGTGCTATGTAATTCCAACTCAATTCTGAAACTGAGCCTGCCATCTGCTTCAAGCAGCACTGTACTGTATTTTCCTGTCTCCCAGCAATTCCTGATCACAGCTGGCTGAGTGTGTTACTCGCACCTCACTCGCTGCTTGTTGTTTGCTCCGGGAATCATGTCTTTTGCTTGCATGTGCCCTCCCCCTTCCATATCCACAGACTAGGTAGGACCCCTTTTACAGTGAGTGAAAAGGCTGGGCTGGTCCGCGGCTGAGACTGGCCTTCATTTCATTGTAGGCCTAAATGCACAAAAGGCCTAATTCGGTACCAAGATCGGCCGCGCATTTGGCCAAGCTTTGAAGAGTAATTGGCCGCGGCCGAGCCGCTGCCGAGCCCGGCCTTTTCTCACTGTAAACTCAAACTGGGCCAAATGTGGTACCAAATCTAGTCTGGCTTCCTGACCCCCTGCCCGTACTATTTCGCTATTCAGGACATTAACGCCCTCAAAGTCGAAAGCTAGTATAGTTTAAGGTGGTTTTGTCCCGTAGAGGTCTTTCCCTTTGGCAAAGGTGGCAGGAAAGTGACTTCATCGCTGCGGAGTCCAGTTGGCAAAGGGTCTTGAAACCAGACTATACCACATTGCGACTGGCGCACTCCCAATAATATTGTTTGTTTACAAGCAGAGCGCCACTACTACAAAATATTGAAAGGTTTGAATTAAAAGCCCGGGCTGAGCCCGGCACTGTCAACGGACAAAATTACGGGGCCGAATACTGCAATTGAGGTCGAGCAGCTCGGCCCGGCTCTGCACTTAATCAGGGTCTTTTATACTGGAAGTACAGTCAAAATGCAGTTGCAGGAAAAGAGGTGACCGATACCATATTACTAGACATTCAAATTATTTTTGAACATAAATTTTTTCGTAGACTCTTTACTGTAAAAGTGGTTATTTTTCGTGCTTGGCAGAGTAAGAAGAGTTTCGCATGTTTTGAATTGCGCGGATCCAAGACTTCAAGTACTGCAATATATGGCAAGCAAAAATATTTGTGTGCTTTTATTTTCGCACTAGTTTGTGGTTGTGCGAAATGCACAAAAATTTCTGCTTTTACAGTACAAAGAGAAAACACACTCGGAAAATGAGGCAGCAGACCATATTGACATTCCCTTTGTTTTTAAACATAAACTTTTTGAAGTTGTTTGGCAGTTTTCCCCCTAACTTCGTGAAGTTAAGAAGCCATGCAAAGTTATACGGCCTGTGTATGGGCTATAAAATGCATGCAGAGTATTATCAGATCATGGGCATTCTAATGCAGGGTAAGTGAGCTAGTGCTCGATAATGACAGTCATGTCAATTTTTACTTCCAGAAAGAAAAAAAACAACTGCACTCTAATAGAGAAAATTTGCCTTTTATATTTCATTTAGGAATTCCATATCTTTTAATCATTTTGCCAGCATTGCCAACCCATGAAATGACATGTACAACTCATCAGCTTCCAGAATATGCACAAAAAATGGGGGGTCACTGTCCATCCTGACGAGTAAAATCGGATTTAAAATCAACTTTTTTGTTGGCATAGTTGCACTGTATATCACCATTGATGTGCGTGGAATTTCAACTTTGACAGGCCCGTACGACGTCATATTGAGTCGGATTGACTTGAAACTTGGCAGAATTATTCCTTTACATTGTAGACATCCGATCCATGTCAAAATAATGGGGAATTGCCATTGCATGCGAGCTCCGCATGGGTATATGCGCATGCAGGTACGCGTCCGTTCAGTTTTTTTCAGTTTTTAAAAAAATGCACCAAATGATCTGAAACATATGCAAAAAAAAAAATTGAGATTGATTGGAGCATGTCATCATTTCAATGTGCGCGTATGCGTATGTTTTGAATGTAAACATGAATTTTGAGAATATCAGTAGAAAGAGCTTGAACTGTATGAGACATAAATTTCATTGAAAAATTCCATTCCATTAATGAGATATGAATGAGAATGTGATTTCAGATAATGATGTCATAGTGATGTCATGGTCCACTGATCACAATGATTTCATTAAATCTGTTGTTTTTGGGACATGATACATATATGGTATAAGTTTGAAATTGATAGTTGAAGAACTTTTCGAGTTAACCTCTGCGCAACTTTTGGGGAGAAACAAAGAAAGAATCCATACAGATACAGAAGGTGATTCGAGAGGCTACTTGGATCAACTAATAATGTAGTAGAAGGGTAGTTCTTTTAGAAAACATGAAAAACTCAATATTGACTTGGTTGATCTGTTTCACCTTTTTTGAGTCCTCACATAAAATCAGGGGGTGCAACTTTTGTGTGTTTTGTGGTGCATGGTCACATACAGATCAAAAGATATTTCAGAATTTTACAAGTTGTGGGTGACAGTGGCAATAATTAACAACTTTGGCACTAAAGAAGTTGGCAAGTTTCACATTCTACACAGAGCTTGACATTAATGATTTGACGTAGGAATGACATTTAGATCCCTATAAAAATTTAGAAAAAAAGATCATAATTTTCATTGATTGCGAAAACAATTTAGTTGCATAACAAACTCTGAATTCCTGTAATACCCACAAGCGTAGATTTGGTTAAACTTTAAGTAAAATGAGGTTACAGCGAGATACATTGATATAGACTGACATTGGATCCAATTTTTTTTTGATTTACTCCAATTTGATGATTTTATTCTCAATTTTAAATACATAGATACACATGAAATGAATATGGTGAAATTTATATGCTTTATTTGATACTGTCAAAAGTTATTGAACATTGCATAATTTCTATCATGGTGTTGAAAATCAAAAGTGACTTTTTGGTAAAGTAGTGGTACACCTTTCAAAGCTCCCATGTGCCAATGAGTTACAAGGACACCTACTGGTAATTTTTTTGTCAACTCCTTTATATTTATAATACGTGCGTCTCATAAATTAGAACATGGTATCTTAACAGGATGCTTTGTGCTGCTAAAAATGTCTCCTGACTGATTTCGTGTGGCAATCACATTTGAATATATCCATGTGTAAATTCAGAAACATTTTATCAAACAAAAAGATGAAAGCAAAATATTTTCAATTAAGGCATTCGTAGTTGTGATGACAATTATATCCGTATTTCACTATTGCATGAACTCTACACGTACCACCATGATATCTACAATATTTCAGACAGTAGATGCAAAATGTACACAACCAAATGATAGAAGAAAATCAAGGCAATCTTCAAAAGCACTATACAGGATTGTAGTACTGTATGTTAAACACACTCAAAATACCACAGAAGTTGTGTATAATTTAAAGAGCTGTCAGAAACAGATGAACATGTATATATTAATAGTGAGCAGTTTTGCTTCCATTCCTGTATTTGTGTAGACATAGAAGTAGAACCTATGCTGATGCATCAAGACATCTCATACTGATTTTGTAGTATGAGCATACAAAGCGTTCAGTATTAAGCACACAAAACATTGAAGGTTTGAGTTTGATGGGCAATACAGTGCACAGTTTTGGTAGGAATGATATATACAATGTATATATGTATATATATATATATATATATATGAAAAAAACTGTTTTTTTAATTACTTTTTAAATATTTTTATACAATATATTTTCCCCTGAATTGTATTACTACACATGCCTATGCCACTAAAAGGTAAAGATACTATATTTCCAAGAGAAGAGAGATGAAGAATGTAAAAATCATGTAGTGACCACAACTAGAAAGCCAAGGCAGTTTTCAGTGTGATTTGAGAACAAATTTTTTGGACTTGAAATAGATGTAAAGTAGTACTGCTTCATCATTCTGTAATCAGCGAACATAAACAAATATTTGAAACCACAGATGTTCTAAAGTAAGTTCTTATCTTCCAAGTCAGTCATGCAAAACATACAGGCCAGTGGCATTTATAAAACCTGTCATTTGTGGACATGGTCTTCTTTGTCCACAAGCATTATCACTCAGTGTATTTACTAGATGTTTGCCATGTGTTGGGTAGATAAGTTTTGCCATTACAACCATAAATTAATAGTTTATTATTTTTTTTTGTCATATACCACCACAAGAACAAGGCTACCAATAATAGAGGAATTAATATCACCAATGCAATTGCACCATGCACAAAATTTGAAGACGTTTCTGTTGTGACCTCTGTGCTTTTGCTTCCAGTGCTGAGTTTTTCTGATGAAGTAGTTTGTGCATTTGTTTGTGGCACATCAGTTCCTGGAGCTGTTAGGCTGGTGGGAGGGCTTGTAGGATTCTCTGACACAGTGGCACGAGTTGGAATGGGGTACACAAACTGGGAACATGATGCTGATGTCAGTGGAAATGATGCTTCATATGAACAACAGTTGATTGGAAGACCAATGTTCATCCAAAAGATCTGTGTCACTTGATCATTTATTCGCACTGGTGACTCCTTGAAGGGAGCCTTCTCCCCATCTTGAAAGCAGTAGAGAGAACCTTCACCATCACTTGCAAGCACAGACATGCAATTTACCTCATTCCATGCAGGCGAATACTCGGATAGTTTCACAGTACATGCTGCTGGACTTGGTGGATGGAGAACTTCAACATGGACATCTTGGGTGGATCGGGTGCTTCTAGCATTGCCATTGTCTTCCCTCAGAGCGAATATGTAGAATTTACTGTCCTCAGAATTTATAGTGTCTATGCTGAGAGTTACTGTCAAGTAAGTTGGTGATCTTTCTGTATGAACGGAGAAACGTCTGAATTGCTGAGGTGTGAGGCAGTCAGGAACCATGGTTCCATTCTTACAGAAGTAACATGAGGCGTCAATTGAGTAAATCTCATATTCAAAGGTGGAGCCAATGGACAGAGGTTGATTGAACTCCAGCGACACATCTCTCCCTTCGTAGAACTGGTAGACTTCCAAAGCCTGACTGTTGCTGAGGTACATCATCAGTACTATCACAGCTGGAAGTAGAAAATGCTTTTTGCTGTCATCCATTTTGTGAACCAGAAATTGTCCTGCAGAAGACATAATTTTCAGGCAAGTTTATGCAGTATGATGTAATGCTTGGCAACTGGTGTGCTCACAAGGAATATAGTTTGATATTGCTAGAACTCTAGAAGTGCAGATTAGTACCGGTACATTTCTTAGGGAAGTAGAGCCCTGAAAATCAGCAAGCTTTCAATTGTGCCAACGTGCTTCTAAAGGGAATGTTTTGCAGTTTTATATTGTGATTAATGTAAAGAATAAGGAATAGTGCTGCCAATGAAGAAGAAAGAAAGAAAGGAAAAAAAAAGAAACTTTCATGATTATTTTGTCCAACAGACATACAGGGAAGGCTGTCAGTGTCTTTTAATGTCTAGGTACTTCATGAGGAGTAATTCTCTTGTTGCTGCAGCTTACTGCTTCACTTTGTGCGTTCACAGAAAGGAATAGTCAAGCCAACATGTATGAGAACTTATTTATCAAAAGTCACTCTCACTTTAGCTTGCAATTTTACCAATCCTATTTATACACTTGATTTTTATTGAAAGCTTAGATGTATGAGACCCAGTAAAAAGCAAAATGTGTTTGGATTTTTGGAGAGAGGTGATATGAGAGGTCCTTAGTATTTGATATTTTACTATTTTTGTCTCTTTGCTGTGAAGTTGCTGCACAGCACAAGGCTCCTGCGTAGTTTTGCATCACCTGGTATACCAGTCATGATTTGTAATCATGCATAAACTATCCCTAGACCTTTCACAACCTATATTTGCATCTGAGTCTCTAGAGTCTCAAGAATCGATGTGGCAACTTAAAAAAGGTGTGTACGAGGATGTACAGTTGAAAAACAGAAATTTTTGATATTTTCATCAGCATTTTTAAAAGTAAAAAAATAGTAAAAATTGCCAAAATTAGATGCACATGAGGACAAGAAACTACTTTTATGTTTGCATTTGGACAAGTTACATATTTGTACTCACGCCAAGGAAGGATGCTATGTTTTCAACAAGGTTTGTTTTTTAGTCTGTGTGCAAAAAAGCCGGGTTCACAAGTACACTAATTAGCGTGATACAAATCTCGAGATTTGCATCGCGATCGTCATCCTGAGTTTTTTGCACGTGTGGACAGAAAAAACCCGAAAATTAGCGGGATAAGCATCGCGATGCTAACCCCAAGAAATCTTGCGCTGGTTTGTCAATTAGTGGGATAATTGGCCCCGCGCTGGTACGTGTGAACAGTCGGGATTAGAATCTCGAGTTTTTATATCCCATCATGCAATGCGCACATCACAGCAGCGAGGCCTCTGCGAAGAGGTCCTTCACCTCTCTGGAGCACAACAACAACAGCGCGCGAACCACACCACTGACGCATAAAAGACAATGGACAAAGGAAAGTGCGCGCAGGCAGTGATAGAGAAGGGCGCTGTGTGACCCAGTTTGCAGGCTTTGCTGTTATCTCTATCGGCAATTAGCGGGATAATTCGGTACGTGTGGACACTCGCCAAATTAGCGATCGCTATCCCGCTAATTTGGTACGTGTGGACGCTCGCAAAAAAACTCGGGATGTGCATCGCGATCGTCATCCCGCTATTTTGTACGTGTGAACCCGGCTAATAACTCAAAAAGTTGTGAACCGATTTTGATGAAACTTACAGTAAATGTTAAGAATGACACAAGGAACAGATTATTACATTTTGGTGCTGCGCTGGGAATTTGTATGGATTTTATGAAGGATTTCAATATTTTGGCATGTACGGTCAATTAAGTGGGGGGGGGGATTAAGGAATCTTTCAGAATTTTTAAAAGTCTTCTATAGAAGTAGAACTGAAAGTGATAGAGCTACACTGTGTAGGATGTACTATGAATATATTAAAAGTACATTGATGACTACAATTTCAGACTTGGGGTCCTCAGGGGATATCATATGGGGGCGCAGATTTTACATTTCCATCTTCCTCTTGAAAATGCATTGTCAAATTATTTTTCATCATACTTGGCAGCTATCCTTGCAAGATTAATAGAATAATGTACATGGGTAATTCCATGAAGTTTGGGCACAAAGTGTTACATTTTAGCATAACTCAATACTAATTATGCTATACATATATTGTTTATAGGTTTTACATTTGTATTGAGACCATACATTTTCCTGGAAATTTTGTGCCATTCAGACTCAATTTTGATGAAGTTATTTTTAAAAAATGTAACGGTGTCCTGTAGTATCGTGACGTGTCCATATAGCATCGTGATAGTTAAAATCTGGTCCTGAAAGACAAATTAATGCAATTAGCTTGACCAAAATTTGATATAATATGCATAATTACTCGATTAGTCAGATAGCTAAATATCTTTACTCTCCTTTCCACAGTCTTATTTGTACAAGAAAATTACATAATGTGTCACTATGCTACGTGGTGTCCACCAAATGTAACAAAAAAGGACACCGCGTAGCATCGTGATACATTTTGTAATTTTCTTTTAAAAATTAAAACTGTGTACAGGAAATTTGAGATATTTAGCTATCTGACTAATCTAGTAAATATGCATATTGCATCAAATTTTGGTCAAGCTAATTGCCATAATTTGTCTCTTAAGACCAAATTTTAAAATATCACGATGCTACATGGACACGTCACGATGCTACAGGACACCGTTACATATTGTTTAATAACTTCATCAAAATTGAGTCTGAATGGCACAAAGTTTCCAAGAAAATGTGTGGCCTCAATGCAAATGTAAAGCCTACAAACAATAAATGTATAGCATAATTAATATTGAGTTATGCTGAAATGTATTTTTCAAATATCACGATGCTACATGGACACTGCCCCAACTCATGGAATTACCCACATACTAGGTGTTACAAAAAACATTTCCCACTTTTGATCCTGAATAGTTCAAAAACTATACATCACATAACACTGACTGATATGAGCAATAGCTGAATAGTGTACAATTTTGTTGGAGGCAATTTAAAAATGACAGCATAATGCAATTTCATGAAATTAGATATTTATTTTTCAGTGAGGTTTGAGATTTTGCTCTATTTTCAACCCTCTGTACAAAACTTTAACTTTGCACAGAAGTCAATTGGTGTGTATGGGAGTGTGTAGTTCAAGTTGACACCCAGACAATGGTCCTGGACAATGACCAGGATTTGAATGCCATTATTTATTCATGAGGAATTTCACTGGCACAGCTAGTCTTTATTCATTCTGAAATCTGGTGTAGCATGCGAGCACATGGAAACATGTACTTACTTTTTTCATGTGCATGCATTTCACCCTTTGCTAGGAATTCAGACTAGCAGTGCCCAGGGCAAGCCATCATGAATACAAAACTTTCATGTGCCTTGGAGCAGAGCTCTGAACAGGTGGTATCTAGGTCCATTGTTCAGTGTCATTGTAAGTACACACTCATGTACACATCATTAGTTCCTGTGTAAAGTTCAGGTTTTGTGCAGAGGGTTCAAATTTGACCAAAATCTGGAACCTAACTTTGAAATTGATTGTGGATTTCATGAAAATGGTATTGTTTTCATATTCAAATCACCACCAACTAAATTGTACATTATTTTGCTATCACTCATATTAATGACAGTTTTATCTGATATATAATTTTTGAGCTATTAAGCATCAAAAGTGGGATTTTTTTAAACACCTAGTACATGTGTACTTGTACAATTGGACACTAGTCTTGCTTGGAGCCCCCAGGGGCTTCATTTCCCCCCCGGGGGGACACAAACCCTCAAATCAAGAATTCTTACAAATATTCTCCCAAACCTGAAATTTAGTGTAAGCTGAATTACTGTCAGGAGCAAGTAAATTTGTTGCTGTAGTTTCAAGTTAGTGTAAAATGACAGATCAGGGAATATGCCTTGAAAGGAGAGGTGAGAACAAATCTAGGCCCAATTTTCAAATTTTCATTTTCTTCTTGAAAACACATTGCTAGATTTTCACAAAACTTGGCAGGAATCATCACCAGCTTGTGTCATCATTCCGTAGAAATGGACACTGTCCTCTAAATCAAGGAATCTTTACAAAATAATCTCTCTAGAAGGAGAGATGTGTTAGTGGTATGAGTATAGTTACTGTAATTTCAAGTGATGTAGTCTCCCCCTACCTACTGTGTACAATGTAGAGGGAGGGGGAACCAAATTTGGCCAAATTTTCATATTTTTACCTTCATGGAAATACATGTTAAGTTTGGCAGGCATTATCACCAGGATGATGAGGTGACAGATAGATATGAATAAGCACCATGCCCCCCCTACACACACCATAACCCAGAATCGACCAAATTCAACTTCAAGCATCTTAAAGAAAATCAAATTGAAAAAAAAATTGCAAACAATTCTCTAAACCAGAAATATATTGAATCAATGCAATCTTAGTAAATGTTATGTTCTTTCTGTGATATCCAGGGGTTGCCCCATATTAAAGGACTGGCGCCTTTTTAGAATTAGGAGCCATTTCTTATATTTTGATCTTGTTTTCAAAAATGCATGGTTATACACTCAGCAAAAAAAGAAAGTAAATACTTTTTTGAGGTTATATTTTTTCGTAGAAGATTTTTTTATGAAAATCAATGTATTATATACCATATTAAAGGTAATTTAATTGGCTATGAAGCTAATAGGTTAATTAAAAAGAACATTTTATGCATGAGTGAGCACATTCGTTTCTGTCCTCCAAGGCACAAAATTAAAAATTGCAAAAATTGACATGTCCTCTTTCATTTGCAAATGCCCTTTACGATAACATTGACAACAAAAGACCAGTTTAACACAATGAGAGACATGAATGAAATAGGAAAAATAAAGTTTTTGTTCTCTTTATCTCTTTATAACCTCTACGAAAAACAAAGTGGGAAACTAAAGGGGGAAAATAAAAATTTTCTGTCAAGTCAAACTTCAAATAACATACCTGTAGGGAATGATAATCATAGAGGTGATTAAATGAGTAGAATTTCTTTATTTACTTCTTTTAATCTTGTGATATAAAATCCATGTGGCAGTTTCAAGAACCAAACATTATTTACAATAATCTAATTTGAAAAAAAAAACCATCAAATTTCTGCCATTTTTGTTAATCATTACTTCTCTTATTTCATTTGAATTTAGATTTGACATACATACATGTATGTAAGATGCTTTATTTTCCTCCATTATTTTTAGCCTTCATTATTTTTAGCCTTCATTGGTCTTTTGGGCTTTAAAGATGTAGAGATCAAAGGTTTATTTTTGCAACTTAATTCATGTTTCTTTTTGACTGAAATTTGTTGTTTGTTCCTATTGTTACATGGAAGAGCACATACGCATGAATGACAACTTGTTCAGTTTTGCAATTTTTACTTTCGTGCCCTGGAAGAGAAAAACAATGGTGTTCACTCATGTGTGAAGTTTTTCCCTTTCTGTTGACCAAGCAGGTTGATAGCCAATCTAATTACCTTCAATTTGATAATGCCTTAGCTTTCAGCCAAATATAATATGAGAAATCTAAACTTGAAAAAGCGTTTACTTTCTTTTTCTTTTTCTTTTGCTGAGTGTATATCATATTGGCTTAATAACCATGCCTCCCTTTAGGCCCTCAAAACTGTTCCTTTCCCCCCCCCCCCAATTTTGTTCAGCTAGAATGTGTGAGAGATGAGCTTGCGATATTCATGTGAGTGCATGACCCCTAGGTCTCCTGAATGTTATTGTATTTTATTTCTGAAGAAAAATATACTAATGAAGATGAGTTCAAACCTCAGCATGTTCATGACAAGTATTTAGCAGCAAATACATGTAAAAAAGCAAACAAAAACAGACTATACATACCCATTCTTGACATCCAGTTTAGTCCAGGAGTATGCTGTAGTCCAAAGTCCAACTCTTTCGATACTTTTTTTGTGACAATACTTTCAAATGCTCTTGACAGTGTGCATGAACTTATTATGCAATGGGCTGAAGGAGTCACTCTGATTATGCCACTGAGCAGAGCTATGTGACAGTGTAGCTTTCCCCCTCTGTAAGATTTACCTCCACATGCTCTCATTTCTTTGTTTCCCCAGCGTTCAGATGGTTCCCGCGTCCTTTGTGTAGTTGGGGGAAACCCCTCAGCTTGTAGGGAACTCTCCAATCAGGCACGGCGATCGGTGCAATTAACCCCCCCACAAAAACATGACCTCAAAGCCTCATTTGCATATGAAAAGTAAACAGCGTCCAGCTTGTGTACACAAAACCACTGGGGAAGTGTTGCAGGACAATCACAATATCTCGCCTCAGAAGTCATCAAATTATTAAATCTATAAAGCAAATTAAAAGAGAAACTATTCTCTAGCTGACAATGTTAGTTATTTTAGGGTTTTATTGAAGACAAACCTGAGAGAATAGCATTGAAACTTAGCCTCCAAAATAGAAAATCGAGCCTCTAAAACAGTGTTAGTTTTTCACATTTTTCTTTGGTGGCTTGTGGTAGTATGTCCATACTGAGTTCCAAATATCCAATGTGCATACCAAGGTACTCTTGTGTGTGTGTATGTATGGATGCATGCATGTGTGGATATCTTCATTCATTTATCCATTCATTCAAAATTCATTCGACTTTCATTCATTCAGTCATTTTTTCCCTTCATCTTCTTTCCAACTCATAATGATATTTTCATCAAACTTAGCAGAAATCATTCTTAGGACCAGAGGATAAAATGCAGTCCCTATATAGTCCCAGATGCTGGGCCTCACCCCCACACTACAGATTTCAAAGATCTTCCCCAGATCCAGAGGCCATTCAACTAGGTCACTTTGAAGTTCAACACTGTAAAAAATGCAGATCTAAAGATATTTTATTTTCAGAATTTTGCAAGTTGTGGGTGATAGTGGTAATAGTTATTTGTACTTTGGCACTCAAGAAGTAACAAGTTTCACATTCAATACAGGGCTTGGCAGGGATGATTTGCCATAGAAATGACATTTGAATCTATGAAAATTGAGAAAAGGTCATAGTTTGCATTGATTGTGAAAGAATTTAGCTGCATAACAAACTATGAATCCCCCGTAATATCCACAAACATAGATTTGGTAAAAACTTAGTAAAATGAGGTTACAGCAAGATACATTGATGAAGACTGACATCCACTTTTTTTTTTTTCAAAAGTAACTCACATAGAATGCCTTTATTCTCAATTATACGTAGATACACATGAAATGAGTAAAATGAGTGGTGAAATTTATGTGCTTCATTTGATGCTGTCAAAAGTTCTTAAATGTTGCATAAATTTCTATCATGGTATTGAAAAGCAAAACCACCTCTTTTGTGTGTGTGTGTGAAGTTGTGGTACAATACACCTGTCAAAGTTCCCATGTGCCAATGGTTTACAAAGACACACCTGGTAATTTTGTGTCAACTCCTTTAAATTTGTACACATAGGACTTTTAAATATGAACATGGTATTTTTATGGGATGCTTCATGCTACATGTACTAGTACTCAAAATGTCTCACTACTAATTTCATGTGGCAATCACACTTAAAAGTCCATTTGTAAATTCAGAAACATTTTATCAAACAAGCAGGTGAAAGCAAAGTGTGTGAAATGAAGGTGATCACCATTGCATAAACAGATCTACCACTATGATTCTACCATATTTCAGACAGAAGATGCAAATTGTAAACAACTAAATGATAGAAGAAAATCAAAGGAATTTTCAAAAGCACTAGTAAGATTGTAGTACTGTATAATTTAACACACACAAAGATACCACAAAATTTGTGTACATGCAATTTACAATGCTTTCAAACACAAATGAATGTATTCACAGAATGCTAGACAATTATACAACACAGCATGATTCAGGAGCACAATTCATTTGGAAAATGATTGGCAGTTCTTTGTGTCCTGCTTGTACTAGATGGTAATATGATATTTCAGTAACTAGGTTCAAAGTCACTCAACCCCATCCAAAATGAGAGAAGAAAGTGATGAAAATATTTCAGAATAATTATAATTCTGTAATGTATACACCATACACAATTTGTTATACACAAATGTCACAAGAAATTGTGTATATAACAATCGGAAAGACTTCCACAACATGATAAATATTCACAGGATTTTATAGATGACAATAGGATACAGTAACATATTTTGATTTAGAAAATGATTGGTAGTTCTTTTTGTCCTACATTTACTTGATATTTCAGTTACTATTAAAGGACAAAATCTGTCATCACAAATGAGGGATGGTAGATGATGAAAATATTTCAGAATATTTATACATATAGTACTGTAATGTATACTGTACATGTTTATACACAAATGTAAAAGAAGTATATAAGAAATATTTTCACAATGTAGACATATTCACAGGATTTTATACAATACAATAGCATATTTTCATTTAGAAATTGATTGCCAGTTCTTTGTGCTGTATGCTTACTTGATATTTCAGTTACTATTTAAAGGGGATGGCTAGTAAGTGATCAGTGGGAATCCATGGGAATGCTGGGGATGATTGTTCCAGTCCTTGTAGGATTAATTTAAGAGTACATTATATACCTATTGTTGTGTGAAAATTATTTGCTTCAGAGCAGTCTCATATTCAAGTAATGTGCAGTTTAAAGCCCCGTCACTGTACAGGTATGCTCACTTGGAAACATTAAACTGCACATTACTTGAATATGAGACCATTCTGAAGCAAATAATTTTTGCACAACAATAGATATATAAAGAACTCTTAAATGAATCCCACAAGGATTGGAGCAATCATCCCCCAGCATTCCATCTGATTCCCACTGATCAGGTACTAGCCATCCCCTGTAAGGTCAAAATCTGTCAATCCAAATGAGGGATGTTAGATGATGAAAATTTTTCAGAATACTTATAGTACATGATTATACACAAATGTTTTAAAAAAATGTATCAGAAAAAACTGTCACAATGTAAAACATATTCACAGGATTTTATAACATCGTCGGGTGCCCGTGCATTGGCCGCTAACGCAATACAAATTGTATTGAGTTAGCGGCCAATGCACGGGCACCCGACGATATACGGTTAGCACATTTTCATTTAGAAAATGATTGGCAGTTCTTTTTGCTGTATGTTTACTTGATATTTCAGTTACTATTAAAGGACAAAATCTGTCAACCCAAATGAGGGATGGTATAGATAATGAAAGTATTTCAGAATATTTATAGTATTGTGATATACACTGTACACATTTATACACAAACGTTAAAAAAAAAGTGTATCAGAAACACTTTCACAACGTAAACATATTCACAGGATTTAATGGAATACAATATCAAACAAAATTATATTTAAAATCTTATTTACAGTCTAAAAAGGTTTCAGACAGATATATGTACAATTTGATGGGATTGTGTAAAACAACATGATGCAGTAACACATTTTCATTTAGAAGATTATTGACAGTTCTTTTTTTGCTACACTTGTACTTATACTCCATGATGACAGATGATAATGTACATTGTAATATTTCAGATGGTAAAATGCAAAATTTATTTTACCAAATTAGGGAGGAATGGGATTTATTTCTTAGTCACAGGGTGTTTTAAAGATGTCAAACAGATATGGACATATTTACTGAGTGGCATGAAGAAGAATATAATACAGGACAAATTTCACTCAAAACATGATTTTTTTTTAAAATACAGAGTTATTCTTGTTCTACTTTTATCAGGTGATTTCTTACATTGTATGTTATAAAGCACATTATATTGGGAATAGCAAAACAATGCTCATGTATTGATGAGACCAATGATTTTATTGTTTGGGAGGAGGTACATGATTATTGTAAAACCGACTGAAAAAGAAGACAATTCTGTTATAAATGTGTCTTAACAACACACATCAACATATAATTATGTTTGAACACACTATGTTGTATATCCTACTATTCCTAGGTGTAGTAGTGCTCATTATAATTATCATTTTTTATTGAGATTCAAAGCGGGATGATGTTGCCAGATTTTATAGAAAGAAAATATTAAATTCTCACAACAAATATAAGCAAAGTAAATGGGTACCCAGAGGCACTGATATCATGAGTTAGAAATGCTCATTTGTTTCATATTGATCGTATGCACACAGAATGAATGCTTTTCTTACCTGTCATGTGTTGTATGAACAGGATTATGAGGATTTAAGAAGTGCATAAAGTTGAACACCAGCAACCAATACTACAGGTAATATACATTTAGTATACAATACTAGGCAGTCACAGAGATAGAGAAAATAATGTCACTAATAATGCAATCAAAGTGCTCTTGGTGAAGGCTTCATGTCGTGTGATGGTTGCACTGTTGCTTTCTTCTCGGAATTTCTGTGAAAAGTTCATTTCATCAGTTGTTTTCAGATCAGCAGTTATTGTTGTCATGTGGCTGCTAGGAGGGGTTCTCGAATATTTTGACTCCCCAATGTGTGTTGAAGGATGATACATAAACTGGGAGCAAGATTCTGATGTTACTGGAAATGATGGTTCGTATGAACAGCACTTGATGGGCAGAAGTGCGTCCATCCAGAAGACCCATGTCACATGATCATTGAGCCGCATTGGTGCCCCTTTGTACGGAATCTTCCTTGCATCTTGAAAGCAGTAGAGAGAACCTTCACCGTCGCTGCCAAGCAAACATGTGCAATTAACCTCATTCCATGCAGCTGAATACTCAGTGGGTTTGATGATACAATGTGCTGGACTTGGTGGACGCAAAACTTCAATGTAGGCATCTTGCGTGAAAAAGTGGCTTTCACCATTTCTATCTTCCCTTAGAGAGAGTAGGTAGAATTGACTGTCTTCGGAATTGGTAGCGTTTATGCTGAGAGTCACTGTTAAGAAAGTTTGTGATCTTTTGCTATGAACAGAAAAACGTCTGCTTTGCTGAGGCGTGAGGCAGCCAGGAACCATATTTCCATTCCTGTAGAAGAAGCATGAGGCGTAGATCAGGTGAACCTCATATTCAAAGCTAGAGTCACTTGACAGAGGTTGATTGAACTCCAGCGACACATTTCTCCCTTCATAGAACTTGTAGACTTCCAAAGCCAGACTATTGCTGTAAAGGCACATCAGTGCTGTCGCAAGTGGTAGTACAAAAGGTCTTGTGATGCTCCCCATTTTGTGAACCAGATGCTTTGATATTCTGCTGGGAAACAGGAGAGAGGAGCCTTACCATCAGACATTCATAAACATCATTAAAAAAGAATATTATATCATGTACTGAATCCTCTCTTTTTTTAATTCTTGGGTAGGAATTTAACAGTGAAGTGACTTACAGACTACAAAGAACTTGATAATTCAAAATAAAAAAAAAACATTTAAACTGAAATTTGTCCTCCAATTTTACCTCTTTACTCACTCAATCTTTCTCACCTAAAATGCTTCAAACACATATGCGTCAGTTTTGTTTTTGTTGTTTTTCGTCGTCAAGTGATATTTGTGCATTGTATTGATGCTAGTGCTGTTTGACAGTGTAGTTTTCAATTAATGAAGAGAAATGGGTATTTCCTGAGTAAAAGCAAGGCCCGTAAAATAAGAGATGTATGGTTACATGTGTATTCTATTCTAATGTGGATTGCCCCTATTAAAGAAAATGATTTTTTAGAGCAATCTGATAAATGATAACTTTGCCCCAACTTGCTTCCAAAAAAGCAATCTATTAAAATTTGTGCAAAATGCTTTCTTCCTTTTTTTTTTTTTTTGCGGATGTGTGACATCAATGCTGGACTGACATCTGTGTACTAACATATGAAGATCAAGTAACATGTCCATTGAAAAATTCTTCTTTTTCCACTGAAAGGCATGGTATTGATTAGAAAAAGATGAGAACAGCCCTTAAATTTCTATTGAACACTGTATTTAATATAATTCCTAGACTTTAGTGGTGAACACATGTTAC
Organism: Diadema antillarum; assembly: GCF_040938485.1. Taxonomy (NCBI): domain Eukaryota; kingdom Metazoa; phylum Echinodermata; class Echinoidea; order Diadematoida; family Diadematidae; genus Diadema; species Diadema antillarum. Next base: position 199,672 of record NW_027272184.1, on the reverse strand, counting down.
GTGTACCGACCCTCTGACTGTAGACATACCCAAATGTATCAAGGCAAATTGTCTAAAAAGATACCAATGTGAACAACTAAACTAATTTATCAACAAGCATGAAATTGGCTTATCATATAGCAGTGTACATGCATAAATACGTATAACATGGTGTATGCTACTCTGCATTGAAAGAATTACATTGTACCAAGTTACTGGTTTACCATGTTCATGTTTGGTATGATGTCAAAACTCAAATGAATTTAGTTTGTCATAAAAGTGGACAATTTTTGTGCACCTATTTTTAATCTGGGCTGAATTCAGTGAATGTTACTTGTTTTCAAGATACAAAAGTAGGAGTATTTCTGCACATACAAATATTGATACCTCCCCAAATATTTGGTGTTCTTACATTGTATTTCATCATCGCAGATATTTAATACTACAGTATATTAATGCAGTTTGGATGTAAGGCATGCTAGCACAAACATCAGTACCAACTTTTTGTAGCATTATAGTACTCAATGGGTTGAAACCTTAGATATAAATTTAGAAGAAATTAGGATGGCCTTCAAAAAGGCCATTTGTATACCTTTCAAGATTGAGGAATGGACACTGATGACATGTAGCGGAAATCTGAGGCAGGAATTTATGAAATATAACAGTACACATTGACATCCGAAGCAATCCCAGTGGCAGTACAGTATTTCAAGATGGCAGTGTATTTTAAAAAAAAGCGGGAAGTGTGTAGTAGGTGGAGCCGACGAAGCATGCGCATTATTGCAAATCTATTACTACAAGTATGGTCCAAAGTCCATCTTTGTTCACCCTACACTGCTGATTTGATGAATGACTTCTGTGTGTACGTAATGTACACTCTATGTACATTGTTTGTGTGCACATCTGTGTCAGTGAGAATAATAATAGTGAGGGGGGCGGGGAGAGAATTCATTGACTGACTTCATTCATTCAAGCTACATGTGTGGCACAGTGTGCCAGGTTGCATGATACTATTTGCTGACTATTGCTAGAAGGAGTAGACATCATTACCCACGCCGATGAAAATCGGCAGGGGGTTATGTAAAGGGTTCCGTATGTTTGTTTGTTTGTTTGTTTGTTTGTTTGTTTGTTTGTTTGTATGTTTGTTTGTTTGTTTGTTTGTTTGTTTGTTTGTGTACAAGATAACAAGAGAACGGGTAAACGGATTTGCACGAAATGTTCAGGGAATGTTTGGATAATGACAGGAAAGAATCGATTAGATTTTGGTGATAATCGGTTGACCCTTGCAAATTCTGTGTGACCTTGAAGTTTTGACCTCATGGTATAGTGACCATTCCGAAAATTTCCCGTTTCTCACTTTGCGATTTTCCGCTACCATACGAACACATAAACTCCCCAACGATCCGACTTCGCTGCTCAAATGTTCGTAAGAATTCCGAAATTTACGTTTAGGCCTATTTGAGGGACTATGTCCTTCTAGATTTATGAAAGTTCGTTCTCCGTCATCACAAACTGGCCCGTATTTTGATGATTTTTCAAATTAACATTGATTGTTTTTTTCGTTGGAGGAGCATTTTGCTCGGTCGCAGTCACACTGCACGATATGCGTGCTCAATGTCAATGCGTGTGCAAGGCCGCTGAAAATGCATCGCGCTCTACACTGTTGGTGCAAAATTGCACCGGGGACGTTGCGGCGCTCGTTGGTGGCCGAATACCTGTGCAGTAGACATTTGCATTCAACCCTTGCATTGAATAATTCCCGTAGACACTAATCATAGGGGTAATTGCCTAGGGGGTACGTAAATTTTGTTTTTCTTTTTTGCTTTTGTGGATACCATCAAAGATCGTACACTCATACGACCTTTGATATTTGATGATTTTTCAAATTAACATTGATTGTTTTTTTCGTTGGAGGAGCATTTTGCTCGGTCGCAGTCACACTGCACGATATGCGTGCTCAATGTCAATGCGTGTGCAAGGCCGCTGAAAATGCATCGCGCTCTACACTGTTGGTGCAAAATTGCACCGGGGACGTTGCGGCGCTCGTTGGTGGCCGAATACTGGTGCAGTAGACATTTGCATTCAACCCTTGCATTGAATAATTCCCGTAGACACTAATCATAGGGGTAATTGCCTAGGGGGTACGTAAATTTTGTTTTTCTTTTTTGCTTTTGTGGATACCATCAAAGATCGTACACTCATACGACCTTTGATATCATCACACTCTCGGCTTGCTATAATCAAAATATCCCGCAAGAAAACGGCGTATTTCACGATTTTTAGCGCTTTTTCCGCGACCCGTCGCGTAGACAATACTCTTAAAACTGGACTTAATTCGCGCGCGCTTGGAAAAGTTCCGATTCTGCACTTTTGACGGTGTAATTTGGGATTTTCGATGGATTTTTGGAGGAGACTTAAGGACTTTCCTGTACGTGAATGAGTGTTAATACCGTATGTGTAATGATGTGATTTGCGTGTGATGTGACTGTAGAACCAAAGATCGTACACTTCAGTGTACGATCTTTGGTAGAACTCACTGGCTGGTGATAAAGCACACTGGCAATTAAGTGGCCGAATTCTGGTAGATGACCGAATGCACATTATGTTTACCCCGACTTTGTACTTAGGCGTGGGTCTGCCGCCTTTGACGGCCCCTCTCTAGTTCACCATTTTCTTGTGTGGGTGGGTAGGGGGACCACTTCAGTGGGTTGGCACCCAACGCTTTGCGATGAATGAATGAAGTGGAATCTGCTACATGTGTAAGTTGTGACTCTCTCACACTTGGGACTCCCAGCTGAGTGACAGAGTGCTTTGCCTCTCCCTAGAGGGGACGGTATGATTACACACAACATTGCTCAGTGTGACCTGGAAATTAAACCTGGTGCCTTGGATCTGTAGGCAATGCACTACTGACTGAGCCATATCACCACTCTATTGACTGAGTAGTGGTATGGGGAGGATTGTATCTGCACATTTATGTTCAAAATTTTCCCATTATTTATGTCACTGATAATTCAAGATTTGTAATCAGTTTTACATTGTCCATTATGAATAGTCCATTGTATTTTTTTTTTTCGTGCATAAACTTTTTTACATTTTCAGTTTCTCTGTGAAAATCCCTTGACAGATTTTCACCAAACTTGGCAGGTAGCATCACTAGTCTGACAGGATTTTCAAATGGACACCAAGCCCCTGAATTTATATAACTAAGGATCTTTACAAATTTCCTTCTTTAGAAACAAAAAGGAATATACAATTGTAGCTTAATACTTCTCAATATATTGTTATCATTTAGTACATTTGAGACTGTATTTTCAAATTTCTTTGTGACTCATTTAGTGTGCAATAATTTTTTGGGTAAATTACTTATACCCCATTCTCCCTGTGATGGTGATGGTTGTTGCCGTGTAAGTCTTCAGTGATCATAACTTGTTTGTGTATGTGTTTGTGTTTGTGTGTGTGTGTGTGTGTGTGTGTGTGTGCATGCGTATGTGCATGAGTGTGTGGGGGGAGGGGTAGAAAAGGGGTGTTGGTGGTTTACTTTGTACACCTTCTATGCCCTAGTTTCTTTATTAAAGAAATGTGTTTTTTTTTCTCTTTCTCTTCTTTCTATGTTCCTACAGGATAAGTCCCAGGGTAGGAATGCACACTACAAGCTCACATCAACCGCCATGCTATGGCTACAGGTTAGTAAGAATTATGATAACTTTGGTTCAGAACCAAAAGGGCATTAATGATACACCGGGTTGACTGGATTAGTACCCTTCTTGTTGTCAATAGACAAGACAATCATTTGTGAAGGATAAAATCATTCTTGTTTGACCTGAAGTAATGTACGTTAAATTTGTACATGTGTGTACCTGGTTTGATGCTGTCACACAAAGTCATGATGCATATATAGTAAAATATATCATAATACTTCCAACATCTTCCTGTATGTCATTATAAAAGCTTAGTGGAAGCAACCTAGAACCCTCCCCCCCCCCCCACCAAAAAAACAAAACAAAACAAAACAAAGCAAAACAAAATAAATAAATAAATAGATAAATAAATAAATGAATAAGAAGAAAAAAAGAAGCATTGGAAGGCAAATCAAAGCACAGATGAGTGACAAAACACTATGTTGATTAAAAAATATTTCTAAAAAGAGCTGTCAAATGTGCATGCCATTAATCTGATTAAAGTAGACATACCTTAACCATGACATTGACACATGATGGGCATGTTAATGTTACTTTCACCAACAGACTACCAGGAGTGGCTCAGGGACCGTGAACCTGGGAGGCAGCCTGACGAGGCAGGTGGAGAGTGACATGCCAATCGGCAGCGGGAACACACACATATCCAACATTGGTACCTTGGTAGAGGTAAGGTCCATCCTATGCACCTGTACTTCAGGAGCAAAAACCATATCCTGTTCTGTATTTTCATTGAACAAAGAACAAAGAAGAAACAATATGTGAGAACAAATTACCAACATCAGGTAGAGGTACATGTACCCACATGGTAATCTGAATGTAACCCAGGTTTTTGTCCCTTTTTTTAGCATTTTTTCTTTTGCCGTGTATCATATTGTTGTGGAACACATTGCCAAGATACAACACTTGGCAGATGTGATGCCATCTAATACAACCATATTGATAACAAGAACTTGACTATGGTCTCAACTTTTTTTTTTTGTTTTGCTACTGCTGAAGGTGAAATGTTTGATTTCTTTGTATCATATGGTCAAGAGATACCTTTCACTTCTAAATGTTCTATTTTGTTTCAACAGTTTGTCTGGCAATGCCTGTATGCATTTTGTTCTTTGGTAGATCTGTGACCATTCTCCCAAAATGTACTGTTCTACCAATTAAATGAGTTGTATAGTTTTGGTGGAGACCTAATTTCAGGTTTCTAACATTTTTGGTGAGATAATAAGAAACTTCTTATGAAATGGGAAAGAGCATGTAATTCCATGAGGAATTCAACATTTCTTTGATGAAAATTGGATTAGAAATGGCTGAGATATCCAAAACAGAGGGATTCTAATGAGTGTGGGACCCACGCTTTATTACGGTTGCTTTGTTTTACTTTTTTTTTTGATGTTTCAGTCATTCCAAACCCGATTTTCATCAAAAAAACTTCGAATTCCTCTTAAAATGGTATGCTCTGTACTAGTTCATAAGTGTTTTCTTGGTATCTCGCAAAAAGTTAGGGCCCAATTCTCATCTCCACCAATACTGTACCATCCCTTTAATTTTAATTTTCACTTTAATCCTCTTTGTGCCAGGGACTTTTGACAGTGTATTCAATACCATGGGGTTTGCTGTGTCCATCGGCACTTTACACAGAGAGTCAGTGAAGAATGTCATGCCTTATACAAGTATCCTCTCATTCCATTTTCTACTCTGTCATTGATTTTGTATCAAAAGGACATGGAAAACAAGATCAGGAATACCTTGAACCAGATCTACTTTGGCAAGACGAAGGACATCGTCAATAGTTTAAGGTAAGCACAAAAGGGGTGACTTGCAGCTGGTATTGAATATTATGTCTTTGTTGAAACCAATGCACTCTTTAAACGCAATGGCAAAGGAAGTAGTCGAAAAGTGCAATGTGGGTTCTTAACCTTTTTGAACCTGTGGTAAATTGTCAGATTTTTCATGTGAGTAGTTTTCATACTCAGTCGTGTGAGATATATGTAAGTCTGTGTTTTAGTATCATTGACTATTGAAACAGTACGAGTCACGGAGAAATTTCATTTGAACAAAATCTGGCAACAGTATATTGGAACATTTTGAAATTGTGGTTGTATCACACTGGGAAATTGCAAAGTGTTCCTCTGTTCATAGGGGTTGGCATGCAAAGTTATGATGAATGCATTGGATTTGTAAAAACAGAAGAATCAGTTGTTTATCAGGTTTTAAAGAAAGGAGACTTTATTGAAGAACAAAGATACACATAGTTTTCTGATTACCAGATTCATTGGATATCGTATAAAAACTCCTACAATCAAGCATTTGTGTAGATCATTCAGTCATGAGGTCATCAAAAATAGTGAGAATTGCAAACCTGCATAGTGAACATATTTGAGAATATTAGGTGATTTAAGTTAATTTATGACAAACAACACAACTTCATGAGGCAGACAACTTATTTTAAAGTCATTCATGAGTCTTTGATAAGCTGTATAGGCCAAAAAGTAGTTGGCAATCTGTACATACATTTGTATATTGAAACCCAGAAGTTTTCCTTGTATATTAGTGTGGAATACGAGTATGTATTATAGAGTTTATTTGATGAATAAATATATCTATAATCTCATTAGTTTGTGAGCTTTTGAGTGTGAGAAAAGTTTTATACATTAATGATGTAAACTTAATGTTTCTATCCTTCCTCTGTTCATTTGAATGCTGTGCAGGTCAGTGCAGTCATTAGAGATGGCCGGCAAGCAGAGAGAGCTTAATGCTGAACTATTCAAAGCCCTCAAAAATAAGGGACACTAGTCCGTGTGTCTGTCTGTCCTCTTGTCTGTTTGTCCTCTCGTCTCCATCAGCATGATCTTCACCATGACAACAGATCTCCCATCCACCTCCCCCCACCCCCGCCCCGCCCGCCCCCATCCTCCAATTCACTCCAATCCGGCCCCTCTACCCTCCCTTCCCCTTCTACAAAAACATGCACCCTCCCACACCACCCCGATGCACACGTATACATACATACACAAAGAAATCGGCTTCCATTGCCTTTTCACACCATCCCTACCCCTGCTCCTCCCACCCTGAGCCCTACCGGTGTCATCTCCAGTCGTCCAAAGTGGTCCGGAGTTATTCAAGGGTCGTCTGGATGCCTACTTGAGCGATGCCTGTGGCCCCCCATCTGTAATTCTGGCCAACGCCCAGCATGTTTTGCAGTGTCTACTAACAAGTGCGACTGCACGCGTGAAGGTGTCTGTTACGTAGTTAGCAGAGAGGCAGCCAAGAGATGGCGCTCTTTAAGGTCCTGAGGCGTTAATCTCGCCAGGCCAGCTCAGCATTGATGAGCCAAGCTGGAAGACTGGAAAACATTGGTTTGGGATGGGAGGAATCATTCGCTTTTTCTTTTGGCTTTTTCAGTACATTGTAGTTCAACCCAAATTTATTTGAAATGGGTGCCTTTTTGATTTGTAAGCAAACATCTAATAAAGAGAGCAGTAACATGTTCATTTCTGAACTGGTTTGTGCTGCTGCACTACTAGAGGCTCAAAGCTCTGGATCTTTCTTTTTTTAACCATCAAAGTTCATATAATTGATCTAGTCCCTGCCTTCTTCATGAGAAATACCTAATGCTTGTATAAAATCAATGATGACTTTAAATGTGCTTCCATGAGTAATTCAAGATTGTTAACTCAGTACACCGACATTGTGCTCCATTCCCCGTGTTACGTTTGAGAGAAATGCATGGGCGGATTGCCCTAACTGGTGGATATTACGTAGCATTGTGCATGTCGCTCACATGGAAATGGTGGTGTTTTTAACCAACATCCACTGACTTGGAGTGGGAATGCCCCATGTGTTCTTTATGTCATCTGGATTTGTGTCTGTACATGAGCAGATATTCTGCTTTCCGTAACATTTCTGTTTGGTTTACCGAATTCATTCCTTTTTTTTTGCCATGTGGCCATGGTGGCTGGAGATCATATTGCTTTTTTTAAAACACACACAAAAAAGGAGACAGATATTCTTATTGCATTGCAAAGATGATTGAAAAGAGAGAAGTACGTTTGCGAGGTTGTATTGGTTTGTGAATATTTCATTCCAAGAAAGAGAAAACGATATTTCTAACTATTGTAGGTAGTATTGACATATGTATACTAAATTCCATTTTATTGATAAATTCATTCTATTGATACACCGTAGGGCAGTCACCTCCATTTATAGTTTTCTGTCTTATACTATGAAACAGAGAACAGAAATAGCCTCGTTAGGACATGTGTGTTATGTTATATGACTGGAAGTTTTTTTTTAGTGTTTGTTTTTGATGTCACAACAAAGACACAAATATACCCATGTGATGTCGATGCATAGATGGGACATATGATAGAAAAGAACTTTGATAAATGTCGTATGTCTATGAAACTCAGAAAATTTCATTGATTGCACACATGCATACAGCATATACACAAGCACTGTGTATATATATGTGTAAGTAGGATTTCTGCATTTACAAATGTGTACGCTGATATCCTGGTTACCTTTAGAGTATTTAAATTTCATATTCCAAAGGTGTATGGGTTTGTAAGAATATTGATGTAAATCTTTATTGACTTTGTAGTACAAAATGAGGAGTCCAGTGGTGAAGCATTTAAGTCCCTGGAATCCACTTGAATGTTCTCTAAAATGGGTACATTGTAGATTTAAAGCTTACAGTTATTTTGATAAAAGATAATTTAGCATTAGATTAATTTTCTCATGTGTTTTGTGAGGGCACACACAGCCACATTCTCTCCACTTTATATACTTGATTTTTGAAATGACATACTATGAAAAGATTGCTTTCTACTGTATAATGTCTCCAATTTAACTTTGAATGGAATGGAATTCACTACACTCATAATGTGATATGTTTTGTTGTTGAAACATTCCTAACATTCGATGCTTGCATGTCTGTATGTCACCATGCAAATGTACATTCCCCCGTAGAACAGAAGTCAAATCGAAGGAGAAACAAACGCTAAGATGTGTTTGACTGAGTGTTCAAATTTTTCAAGTCTGGTTTGGTGAGCTGCATGCACACATTTCTATGCAGAAGAGTCATCAATACGTTGATGTGATCTGTGCTTCATGAAGTGTTCATCCACGTAGGTGAAAGAGAATTGTATGTGATCAAATTGTGGGAATTGTAATTAACAATCCATGTAGCATGCTTGCACGCATTTGTAAGGATCAAATCAGATTGATTATCACATTACAATGTGTATGTTGTGTGCCCATCTAATTGTCAACCACCCTGAAGTAGTCTTACAAACATGCTACTAAATATCAAATGTGTGTCACATGAAGAGTTCACATTTTGTAAGGGAAAAGTAACACTAGATTTCTCAGTTACCTCGTTGAAATTGAGCTGGACTCAACAGACGTCATTATCCATGCAGGCAACTCTTGGCCCTCCATTGCTCTTTGGCCAGTCTGACTAAATTGAATTAATGTCCTCTCAGCATGATACGGAATTCCATTTTCAGTATAAAGAGATGCTTGAAGGCATGTGCTGATTTGTGTCAGGAGGCAGATTTGCGATGGAGTGATGTTCCTCAACAATTACATGACAGATTTTCTTAAGATTGTGATGTTTGAAACACATGCTAATGTGAGAAATTACCCTTTACACAATGGTCATATAACTTTACTGTAAACATGTCCTGACACTTTGTCGCCATGCCTTGGAGCTATGACGGAACTCACAATCACTCTCATATCTTTGTGTGTATGTATGCACAGATGCACAAACATAGCTAATTTCCAATGATATTGTGACAGACACATGTCTAATGATTGTATGTTGCCCAACTCCACTCAACACATACCGTATGCCCCCAATGTTACTATTCTAGGGAAGATGGTTGTACTGTAAAAGTTTTGCTTTGAGGTTTAACTGCGAATTTAACATCACGCGAAAATGTTTTGAACTCGTCGCTTGTTACAACGCTGTCATTACCGACCGCGAATTTATACACACGCGAAAAAGTCGGCACCGATGGAAACCGCGAAAGTTTCTGTACACGAAAGAAACCACTTTTACAGTAATAGGAACCAAGAATCATATGCAGTTGCTGCATAAACTGGTGTTTGAACCAATGTAATTGTCATTGTATCCCACAAGAGTTCTTGTTTACCGATTGTTGCTTTAGATAATTCTTTTCATGCATCAAGTCAGTAGTAATTTTGTGATTCCATTTGGGTAATTTGCATGAAATTGCATATTTTGAGTGATTTAGGCCCTATCAATCTACCTATTGATGATGATAGATCCATCAATTGCTGTAAAATTAACACAGAAGTAATGTCATTGTCATCAGTGTGCTGGCTCCTTGTTAATCACCTCATTCTAAATTGACAAAATAAAGATTTTAGGAATGCTTCTTGTAGGGAAATGAGTGTTGTGTCAAACTTGCTGTTGAAGAAAGTTTTGTTGTGAATTTCAGTCAGCACTGAAATACATGAAGGAATCACTCGCTTGAGCTTATACGTACATACATTCAATGGAGAGATCATGCGTAATAGTGCATCAAAAGTTCTAGTGTGCTCTTTTCATCTGCATGTAACTGTCAGAAATGTCAATTTTTGCATTATTCATTCACTAGAAGGCTTGACGGTTTGACAAGGTGTATACAGCATACATAAAGACTGCAAACACAGTGAAGGGATATTGAGTATATAGGGTTGTATTTCCTACATCCCTGATAAACCTTAACCAATGCTAATTTGTTGCTTGCAAGTTATTCCCTTTCCCTCCCACATACTGTGCACAAGCGGCTTGCCATATACAATACCATTTATAGCAGCAAACTTTCAAAGACGCAAATGGGATGGGATATGCTTGAAATTATGAGTAAGTCAATATGCTAGGTATTAAGTGGAGTAGAATTAAATTGTTGGAAAAATGTCTGTTTGAGAGAAACATTCAGTGAAGTATTTTTGTTTATTGTTTGCGCCTCCAAAATAACAAAATCACCGGCAAATGCAGTCTATTTTCTGTCTTGATATACAGTGGTTGTAAATATATTGTGTATTATCTCCATAGCTTCTTTTATACAAATATCCTTTAAATGCTCAGCTCTACATTTTACTTTGTTAATTTTGTCGGAAATTATTTTTTAAAAACTGATCAAAAGTTGATCTGTCACCTTCATTCTCAGTATGACAGTTATGATAATGATAATAAAGGTATTACAGTTAGTAATCACAGGTCATGTGTGAATGGATTAACTATGTGTGGTCTTTTGTGTGTTGAAACTTGTAACCTTCTGCAGCAGTATGCCTATTAAAGTTATGCATGTCGATGTCAGAATTTTTAATCAGCTGTGCTTAATGATTTTCCAATGTTGGATTTGCAACGGATGAAAAGCCAGGGGACTTTCCACAACACTTTCTACTCTTGTGTAATCTTACTTTCCAAAGTTTTGATTTGAAATGTTATAGACTGATGGGTGAAGTTTTTTCTTTACTTGCTGTAGGTCAAGGGTTAAAGGCAAAAGTTTCAAATCATTATGTAAGTTTTTGCTGCTGAAAGTATCACCTCAAATTACATGGCAACAATTCAGTGGATTAGCTATGTAGGCCTACTCTCAAGATCAGATTTTAATGTGAAATTTGAATTTACAGCCAATTTCCAGTGCAAGAAAGTCTGATGCTAAAAAAAGAAAAAAAAACCCACAACATAACAAAACTTACAATAAAAAACATAATTTGTAAGTAGATGTGAGTTTAAGTTTGAGTGAGTGAGATGAGTTGAAATTAGGCCGTGAATGCAGACGGGCATGTTTTATTGGCATGGCACTGTGTGGTTTCAAATCTCATCTAATCTAATCATTTGTCATTGTGTATTGGAATGTTTATGTGTGTGAGTGAGTGAGTTTTCCAGAGGGAATGCTTTGCATGAACTAATAATTAGTAATAACAGTGCTCGTGTTTTTGGAACGAATGTGTGTGTTACAATTAATTCTTGTTTGAAAGTCGTGCTAGAGAATGACTGTGTGTACAAGTGTATCATATTTGGGAAGTAATTTATATACAGCATAACAGTTTTTTTTTTGTTAGATGTCTTGTTTGCATGTGTAGGTGTGTGTGTGTGTGTGTGTGTGTGTGTGTGTGTGTGTGTGTGTGTGTGTGTGAGTGTGTGTGTGTGTGTGTGTCGTCATCAACAATACCCGAGTTTGGACCAATGAAGCCCACAACCTCCATCTTTCCACTAATCAATATGTTCACGGTGTTCCAGTGTGGTGCATACCAGGTAATTTCGAATGTCGGTACACGTACATGTATTATACTTATAATAATCATGTCACCCTGAGGTCGCTCTTATTTCTTGGCGCCATCCATCACTTTGAAAATGCGAAGACCATTTGCCTGGGCCTCAGCCAAGCAGACCGGTTCACTCTTTACAAAATAAACATCGAAATTCAGTAATAATTTTTCTTTAGGACAATAAAAACGTAGTGAACGTTTCGGCAGTTCCTCTTGCATACATTGTCAACAACTGAAATTCATTAGTAGAATATTCTACACGAGTAGCTGCATGTTGCCCCATTGATGGTACAAGTACATGTACTAGTATTAAAACTGAGCAAATCGATGAGCGAAGATAACTTGCTATCAAAGCTGTTGCTACCTAGGTCTACTTAAAACGTAACTTGAAATCTATTTCCGAGCCTGTCTTCATCACGCACATTTTTCGATACATAATATGTGTGTATCAATCGTGTATTCCACGAGTAAACAGGTACATAAACAAAATAATATAGAAAGCTAACACAGAAACCGACAAACACAAGTAACAGTGTTATTATACTCAAACAGTAAGCCGTCCGAGAAAAAAAAAATTACTATCTAATATACTACGTTGTATCAATTTGTGAGGTAGAATACACTGCATAAAGTTAAATGTACGCACAGCAAAGATCTAGATTATGGTGTCTGCCACTGGTCTGGCTTCCGTGAATTAACATTGCTCTGTTGCAGTGCTGATTAGGGCCAAAAACCCTCTTTTTTAATGAATAATAGTTTAGAGTATTGCGTAACACATCGCCCCTAAATTCGTCATAGCAAATAAAGATCTTTCATAACACTGATTCCTCAAGGGAGAATTCATGATTATAATCCATCACCGTACAAAATTTATCTAAAAATAATGACCGTCACGTGATGACACTCCAAACAATCTGAAATGACGACACTACAATAATTATTCAATATGATATATCTAAACCTAATGGGGAATATATCATATTTCCCATTCCCATGCAGATATACACATTTAGGAAGCATGGCTACAATGTAACTCTCGAATTCAGTACTTCTCGGTACCCTTCTATGCCTTCTTCACGATTCTTTGACATTTCTTCCAATTTCTCCAGGTGTGTCCGGACGTTGCAAGAACAGGAGGAGATCATAGCCATCCAAAAGAAGATGATGGCTTCGGCCAGTTCCAGCTAGATCGTGATGACTTCCAGAAATTTTATTGCCTTCTTTCCCACACATTTTGATAAATGTTTCTCCCATCCTTGCCGAGGTTTGATGAAAAGTGACTCCCTTCATAGCTGTATGAAGAGCGGAGTTAAATCCCCAAGGTTTTACGCGCTATTCGCGTTTGAGGAACAGTTCCTTGTTTTATTATCATCTTCTTTTTTTATAATCTACTGATTGGATTTGTAACTTTGCTGTTTTTCTCTGTGGCAAGGAAAAGTGATATGTAGTTTATAATTCACATTTATTGACATACGCATCAATAGTTGAATGTATTCACTCATTTATTTGTTTACCTTTAACATAATTGCATATTCAAATTATATGAACTATCATTCAATCGATTTGGATTTGTGATGTCACGTGAAGAGATGGCTGCGAAATGAAGTTTGATTTCATCTCATTTGCAGAGAAAGATATCTTCCTGGTTAAAAAGAAAGCAAAACGGAACAAAACCTTGCTATGAAGACATATATTTTTTTTTCTTCTTTTTACGCTGCAAAATTCTTTCTTGGTGCCGGATTATCCACACCCTGATATGAAAATCATATTAAAAAAAACCACAACAACTTAACAACCAGAATTATCCGCATCGCAGTGAAAAAAAAAAGATACTTTACATACAGATGAAGATCACAATTGATAAGCGTTTTCTTTTTGATGGATCTATTGTTGTTCAAGTAATGAAATCAAACACGTTTTGTAATGTACTTTTTATTGGTTCAAAGCGTCTTTCCTTATAGGCTATATAGCACAATTTCTGGATGCAGAAATCATTAGGTCATCAAGTCAAAAACTATTAACAGTAATATTTTCCCTTTCTGTCGAATCGAATCATCAAATCGAATCATCAAAATTCATTCCTTTTCAGTTTTTATAGCCATTGTCACATTTCGGTTTGCATGAACTCGTGCAGACAAATCCATATTATTAAGTTAATTAACATCCAGTTACAGAGAAGATTTTCCGGTCACGGCCACGTAGTTGTGATGCTGAGATGCTGTGGAGGAAGTTACAGGTACATGTACATAAAACAGAAAGTCACAAGTCTCTTTCCGAATTTCATTTAGGTGTAGTGCTTCCACTCAAATTCAACGAAAAAGAAAACTGCCCACTTCCATAAAGATCTGTTTACCCAGATTGTGTAGAGTTTTGGTGAGAGTACAAGATAAGATGCAACTATAAGATCAATATTTGGCGATTTCCATCGTTGTAGTTTGGCGATCAGCTGCAACCGTGCTTCATAAATTCCCAGCAGGCCTTTAAGTATACAATTTTGGCCAGGTCGGCTGATTTTAAATTCTGTTATGTTTAGTTTATTTATAAAACCTAATTGCCTCTCTCGTAACAAAATTTTAAGTATTAAAGATTTAACATTCAAGCTTAAATTTATGAAACATAAATATTCAAAGAAAGTTTTTGCAAAACCAACTTCTTTGTTTCAATGCAAGTTTATTTCTTCACCCATATGGAAAGTGGAAGTGCGGACATACATGAATATTCGTTGACCTTTTAAAAGTCTGAAGCAGCTTCAATATTTTGATGCAATCATGAATGAAATCCTTTCAACGAGCGTACCGCATTTTCGGTTTATCTTACAACCCCTTCATAATTCAGTTCAGCTAAGTCAAATTTATTTCTGCATTTCGTTTTCCATACAATTATAGAATTTAACAAATTGTCATAAATTGTATGAATTGTTCCTACGCATTAATACACATTATATGGGGCAGTCGCATACAGGAAAACATAATTAATAACGTGTGAAAACATCAAGCAAAGTAAAAATTGAAAGCACACTATACCTTAAAAAATACTTCGAATGAAGTTTTGAGAGAGAAAATATATTTGCATAAAACTGGAAATGCAGGGGACCATATTCTTCCTGTATATACCTATATAACGCAGAGCTTGATTTGATCTACAATGTAAAAGCATACGATAAATGTTTCCATTTAATGGGTGAACAGCAATGATTTATATTCCCTTTTTGTTCCATTGCACACAAGAAGGTTGACTCAGTGCACATAATATGTGACCCTGCACCTCAAAACAAACAAAAAGTCGCCAGACATGAATTTTTAGTTAAGACCATATTCTGAAAGAGCAGACTTTAAGCTTTAAAATGATGTATAACTCAAATCAAATGGACTCTCCTAACCTATCTAAATATTGGAAAGAAAGCACAAACCCAGGAAAAGTGTGAACCGAGAAAAGAGGCTCTGAAGTACAGTGTCTATTCAAGCGCTTAATCTTCACCAAACCGTGCTGGCTGTGCGATGAATGGGACAAAAACAGGAAGTAAACCACCAGAGTAACAACAATAAAGGGATTATCAGATTAAACTGAAATTAGGCATGCCTCATTAACACATTCTGTCCATAATTAATGCCAACTTTCAAAGCAGTAGCACTATCCTTTCAAAAGTTACTAGTGTTGAAAGTGAAGAGTGTGGACAAGGTTTTTCAGAAATGAAAAAGGGATTCTAAAGACACACCTAATCACACTATTCTACCAAAAATGTTCGAGATAAACTGCTAAAAAACACACTTTCCTGCCCGTTCTATGATACCAAAGTTTAGCATAATGTAAAAGAAGACCCGCTCTTTCAGAAAATATGAAAGAGTCAAGCTCGGCTAGGTTGACCCATTTTACTTATTTTCAGTCCTCACGCAAAATCAGTGTGTGCGACTTTATGTTCGTTTTGAGGTGCACAGTCACATATAAACACTAACCCCAAAGCCCTGCTTTTTCTAAAGAGAAAATCCACCCCAAAGATAAAAAAATTCAACAGAAAGAGAAAATTATTTCCTACAGAACGACACAGAAACGACAAAAATCGGACAAGAAATAATGAAGATATGCCAATTTAAAATTTCATTTTTTCCATTTTCATTATTTCATTTTGAGAACTCAGAGAGATTTATGAAAAAAAAAACCATTAAGACCTGTAAAATTAACATGTTTTGTTTTGAAGTATCATGTGTCTGTCTGAACATTCTTCTGGACATTTGACATTCTCTGTCAGGTAAAGCAGATTTATTAACCTCTGCATTCTGGAACATGTTAGAGCCACATTACAATAATATAACCCGAACTATCCAAAATTAAAATCTCACTCTTCACATCAACAAACAGAGTTTTACAATTTCATAAAGATTTTGTCAATGAGTTCGTACGCTTTCATATTAACTTGTGTGCACTCAGAAGAGAGAAATGGAGTATAATTCATCTGTTACAATCTATCCAAGGAGGTATCACACACATCATTAGTATTATTATGATACTTCTTTGGTCTATCCTCCATGTGGACCAATTTCGTGTTAGCGTTGCTGGTGCAAAGAAGTATATGTATTTCCTACCACTGTTATGTCATGTTATGTTGTGGATGGACGTCTAATTCACCATGAAACTATAGGCACAATATTTGATTGTTGTTGTAATGCAGACGTTTTCTCAAAACAGTCTCATAAATAATCAAAAGATTTGGGCATACAGAACACAGGGCCTGTGTGATCCGACTATAACACCACGGTTCAAGAGATCCTTAATAGATAGTAGAACACCTTCTATTATTTTAGGCCCTGTATTACCAGACATATCAATACGTTAAACAGCATACAAGTTTGGTAGTATTGAAAAAAAAAAGAGTAAAGTATTGAATCAAAGTTTGTGTCTGTGCCTTAAAGGAAATCCAGGTTAGGCTTGTAGTAGAAAGTTTTCATTTTCATTGAATTAAAGAGAATCGTAACATTTCCTTTCACCGTCAATGTATTGTCTTTTTCTTGATTTTCGTCTAAATTGTACATAGGGAATGTACAGTTGCTTGACAGTGCAGTACGATATTTAATATATATATATATATATATATATATATATATATATATATATACATATACAGTGTACACATACACCTATACATACACCTATACACCTATACCTACACATTTAATCATAAGAAGTCGCATAAGAAAGCGAGCTACAGTGAATAACCTATAGGTAGGGATGAATTTTGCTATTGTTGTTTGTATTGATCCTTGCTTTCTTTACTTTGTATATCAGTGGCATGGGACAAGCCAAGCATGGATGCACTTGAGAAATTATGAGCTTATGGAGAAATTATGTTTTGTTACAATTCACTTAAGTACGCATTATCTATACGTTAATGTATGTACTTGTGTATGTGTGTGTTTATGGATATAACGTTACACGTAATATGGGCAGAGCTTGTGTTAAACTGGTTCATTTACAAGACCGAGAATCAGAAATGTTCTGCAGAATAATTGAACTAGGCACACGTGTATCTAATCTCTCTCTCTCTCTCTTTACACTCACGTACACCATATGAACACAGGTTCTTATATTTGAAAATTTATACGTAAGTGTATTCATGAACGAGTTTGCATTTCAGTGTCATTTTATTGAGCTTCAACATATTTGATTTTTTTTTCTATATTGGTTGTTTGTTTGTTTGATTCGTAACTAATGGTATACTCAATCAATTAAGCATTTACCGGACTGCCGGAACGCTCTAGATATAAACTTCAGGAATCTCAGAGGGCCTCGACGGTGATGTAGAGAAGTTATAGATCGATCACCAAGGAAAATCTTGATCGTTTGATGAAATAAAACAATATCGAATATCTAAAAATTTACTTAGAGATTTAAAAAAGTGTTGGTTTTTTTTTCCACCTAACTTCTTCATTTACGGTGTTCAGGCAAGATCAAATTTCCCATGCAGAGACGATTAGATATATGCTGTGATGTGAAAAAGATTGTAATTCATCAAAACATGTTTATTGTTTAGATTTTTAGAAAATGATCATGTAAAAATTTGCCCAGTGGCATGCAACATCTTTAGACTCGGTCCCCTTATATAGCATCTGAGTTATGCATACCATTATTTGGGTTATGCAATGTACAAGGAAGGTATTTGTATGGTTTTAGAATTGTGAACGCGAATAGCCTTTACAACTGTACAGATTCCACTCTTTTTATACATTTAGTAACAATATAAGTACAAGGTAGTCAGAGAAAGACGAAAGAACGAACATGACTAGCGCAATCAAAATGTTCATAGTAAAGGCTTCAGGTGGTGTAATATTTGCACTGTTGCTTGCTTCCGTTGATTTTTCGCAAAATTAATTTCTTCAGGTGTTTTGTGGCTGCTGAATTATTGAAGACCAAAAGTGTTTTTTTTTTTTTTGGTAACACCTAGTATGTGTGTACGAGTATGTATTCATGTCTTCATCCATTCCTTCAATCAACCAATCAATCAATCAATCAATCAATCAATCAATCAATCAGTCAGTCAACCAATCATTCCTTTTCCCTTTCATTATATATCTTTCAAACTCCTGATTACATATTCACCAACTTTGCAGGAATCATTCCAAGGACCATGGCCCAGAGGTTACAAAGTAGTTTGAATGTTGCATTTCAAAGATCTTTTTAATATTCTGAGGCAGTTCAGCGGGTTCATGACGTAGGTGCGCACTGTACATACAAATAAAGATATTTCAGAATTTTACAAGTTGTATTTGACGGTTGCAACAGTTCATAACTTTGGCACTCAAGAGGGTAACCAGTTTCACATTCAATACATGGCTCGGGAGTGATGGTTTGGCGTAAGAATAACATTTGAATATATGAAAATGAGAAAAAGTTAATATTTTTACATATTGGAAAAGAAGTTGGCGAGAAACTATTAGTTCCTTTTTAAAACCCAGAAAATATTTCGTAAACATGAAATGATAACACAACCTATTCATGATTTCGGTGTATTAATTGTGTCTAGGTAAGATAAGCTGAAATCAAAGAAAAATAAAGTAAAAAGGAAATACTTTAACATAGAGGTTATCAAAGTTGTTTTTTTCGTCAAAAGTAACTCACATTTGATGCTGTTATTCTCAGTCATACATACGCAGCCATGAAATGAGTATAATGAAAATGGTGTGCTTGATTGATGCTGTCAAAAATGTTGTACAGGGAGGATTTCCTTCGAACTCCCTCGAATTTGTCATACATGGGTTTCGTAAACATGGACATGGTATCTCTATAGGATCCTTCATTCTGCTTAAAATATCTTCCTACTATTTTCTCTTGATAACCACCCTTAGATATCAATATGAAAATTCAGAAACATATTTGTCACACAAGCACCTGAAAGTAAAACAAAGTATGATATCAAGGTGTTAGTAGGACTTAATTATATAATCATGTTGATGTTAGGCCCTTGTAAACCAAGGTAGCCTCTTCAGTGCCAGTTTTACTCTCCCAGAGGATCAGGCCATTATCATTAACCCCAACACTGTCACATATTTACAAAATACATATGGGTCGAGAGGAAAATCATGGATACAAAAGGAATGACTGTAGATTTATATTTGCGGCATGATTTGAAGTCTGTAGTTCTGGACCAAGAACGCTATCACCACGCTCCTACAATATTTTAAACAGTCTAGTTGCAAAATGCAAACAAACAAATGATGGAAGAAAACCAAGAATATTAGTAATATAATTAAGTTTGCTAACAAATTAAAAATACTACAAAATCATGCATTTACAATTTTAAAAAGCTTTCAGACACACACACAAAAATATATAAATTCAACTCAGCATGATTTGAGCATATTTCATTTGGAAATTAATATCATAGTTCTTTGTTTTCTGATTTTACACGAATGATTGCCGATGGTAGAATATTTCAGATACTATAAGTACAAAATCTATCAACCCAAAAAGGGCAGAATATCGAAATATTTGAATATGATTACAGTACCGGAATTTACACACACACACACACACACACTCACAAATTTCACAAGAACTTGTATTTAGAATTCTAAAATAATAATTATAGTGCCGTTATGTACACTATACATAATTATACACAGATATCACAACAAATTATATTTACAATCTTTTGAGCCCCATACAGGCATGAACATATTGACGGGATTGTATAAAACGATGATGCAAAGGCACATTTCATTTGGAACAAGATTTACATTTCTTCGTGTCTTATTCTTTTACCAGATGATGGTATGATGTACATGTATCAGATACTGACGAGTGCAAGATATAATCTACATATAAAAGGGAAGAAAAAATACATTCCAGAATAGTTATACACATGTAATGCTGCAATATATACCGTACATTATGTACACAGGAACACGCAAATCAAAAGAAATTGCATATACTGACTTGAAAGCTTTCTGACGGACATGAACATGTTGAATTTATTTTATAAAATGCATGATATAGGAACACTTTCCATTTAGAACACGACTTACAGCTCTTTGTATTTTACAATCGCCCAATGTAATTGTAATAGTATTCAAATGATGGGATATACCTGCCGTTAATACAAATTCTATAATTTGAAACGAGGGAGAAGGGAATTATCAAAGGACATTTTGAAGCATCCAGACAGATACGGACATATTTACTGAATGACATACAAAAGATAGAGCAAATATCAACCAGAACATTTGGGACAGTTAGGCCTATTTGTGGTCTACTTTTACTTTAGGTGATTTCTTTCATAGTCTAGCAGAACAATGCCCATGTATGGACGAGAACAATAATTGACTGGTTTGGGAGGAGGGAATACTAAAATATTGACTGATAAAGAAAAGATAACTATGTCATGAGCGTATATTTGTCTTAAGTTAGTTAGAATGTACAATGTTGTATGTCCTATATTCAGTATCATTACTGTTTTCTTGAACACTTGAACATTTTAGGAAGATAACGTGCCCAAATTTTATATAAAGGAATAAAAGCTGTATTGAAACAACGAATATCTGTACTAAACTGCTAAACAAATTAAATCATGATTCAGGGGGGTGTTTCATCAATTTAGTCAGAGCTGACAAGTTGTTAGTCTCTGACAATTTCAGCAAAATCCTTGGTTTTGAATGGCTGAGATGTTCTGGTCACTGACTGTTACCATGGTAATTGTCAGAGACTGACAACTTGTCAGCGCTGATAACTTTCATGAAACGGTACCCAGGTGTTGATGTTTCGAGTTAGAAATGTCTCTTTCTTTGTGAGCACACAGAATGAATGCTTCTCTTACCCTGTGATTAATACAGAGCTCTGTAGGGTCAAAGTATATAGTGCAATTTTATTTGCTGGTTATAGGCGCCGACATGACCAGTTGATAACGTTGTTGGACTTGAGAAGCTCGACTCCCACGACTATAGTGCACTTGAATACTTTGCTTTGTAAACAATACAAGTAGACTACATTACAAGGCAGTCACAGAAAGAGTTGAAATAATAACACCAGTGCAACCAAAGTGTTCTTGGTGAAGGCTTGATGTGGTGAGGTAGTTGCACAGCTGTTTCCTGCTCCAAATGTTTGAGAAAAGTTTTTTTCTCCACTTGTTTCTGGATCAGCGGTTATCGTTGTTGAGTGGCTGCTGTTATAGGTTCTAGGATTTTCTGACTCATTAGTAACATGTGCTGGAGGGTGGTAGACAAACTGAAAACAAGACTCGGATGTTATTGGAAATGTTTTTTCGAATGAACAGCAATTTATTGGCTGAAGGGCATCCATCCAGAAGATCCATGTCACGTGATCATTTAGCCGCACAGGTGTCCCCTTGTATGGAATCTTTCTTGCATTTTGAAAGCAGTAGAGAGAACCTTCCCCATCGCTGCCAAGCAAAGACGTGCATTTAACCTCGTTCCATGCGGGTGAATACTCAGTGCGTTTCATGATACACCGTGCTGGACTTGGTGGGCGTAAAACTTCAATGTACGTATCTTGAGTGAAAAAGTAGCTTTCACCATTTCTGTCTTCCCTCAGCGATAATAGGTAAAATTGACTGTCTTTGAAATTTATAGTGTCTATGCTGAGAGTCACTGTCAAGTAAGTTGGCGTTCTTTTGCTGTATACAAAGAAACGTTTGCTTTGCTGAGGTGTAAGGCAGCCGGGAACCATGGTTCCATTCCTGCAGAAGAAGCAGGTGGCGTAAATTGAGTATATCTCATATTCAAAGCTAGAGTCACTTGACAGAGGTTGATGGAACTCCAGCGACACGTTTCTCCCTTCGTAGAAAGTGTAGACTTCCAAAGCCAAAGTGTTGCAAAGGCCCATCATCAGTACTGTCAGCAATGGAAATATAATAGAAAAAACCTGGTGCTATAATCCATTTTGTGAACCAGAAATTGTCTAATAAAGAAAGGACAGAAGCCCCAACATCAGACTTTTATAAACGTCATTAAAAGAATATTGCATCTTGGGATGTGGGACATTTGTTAATTTGAGTAATTTCCATTTAAAATGGTAAAGCGAGTAAATCTAGAATGTGTTCAGTAATTGTCATAAGGAATATGTTACTGTACTACTATATAATGCCAATGATTAATGCATGTAACAAGGTATGGAATCCCAAAAGGATTCTCATAGGAAGATTCTGGAATCCCATAAGGATTCTTAGAGGAAGATTTTATTACTTTAACCACTGAAGAGTAGTCCAAATTATAGTTTAGATTCTCCCCATCACGTATAGCCGATATATCAAGCGATACCATCTCGCAATACCGACATCTGATTGATCGCTTTTGAGACGTATATTTCTGGTTTTACTGTTCTGGAAAATCGTGGCAAAGATCCTAATTACTGTAAGATCTTTTATCGTACATTCAAATGTACAGAACTCGTCATGCACAAGCAAGCATAGATCGACCTACATGTCCATGTATTGACCAATTTCCGGGAATGTCTGTGGGGCGATTATAAGGACTTTCTTAGAGAAAGAAATGCTCTTACGACTGGTAAACGAAGGACTTGGCGTAAATGAGTTGAAATCTTAAATGCATTATTGTATTAAGCAAAGTCAAGAGTGTTAGCTTACCTGTCAACGCTGAAACATGCACCGTGATGACATGCAACATAAATTTGGAATAATACTTGATAAGAAGTACCCGAAGAAGAAATATTTTTTGGCCAAAACTTATCCATCAACAACTAAAATCTTCATCAACAATTATTAATTCATTCATTCAAAGTATAACGAGGAAAAGTGGACACTTTTTCACTATACAGTATGTATGCTCCTCTGGCTGTCAGAAGTATAGGCTCCTCTTTTAAATTTCTTAGAAAACTTGCCTAACAGGCATCATGAACTTACTGCTTTAAGGATTTAAAATTTTGCGTATACCTGTTTATTTTAAGCTGGGCTGATTATAGGGAATGTTGCTCAGTGTTGCTTGAGTATGATTTCTCGTATAGATGGGAGTATATTTCTGTGCATGTTGTTTTTTATTTTAAAAAAATGATGCTCTTCATGCATTTCTCATTACTGAGATAATATCATGTCACCTCTACATTAAAGATGGTTAGAATGCAAAGCTTTCCTGCCGTACTATCATGGTAAATGAGTTGAAATCTTCAATATACTGTATTAAGCAAAGACAAGAGTGTAAGCTTACCTGTCAACATTAAAACATGAACCATGATGACATGTAGTGGAAATCTGAGGCAGGAAGTCATGAAACTTGACGGCAGACATAGACATCCAACCAGTCCTTGTGACAGTTAAGAGTATACACTTGTATTTTAAATGGTTCTGGAGTATACACTAAATTTGAAATAACCGGGTATTATTATTGACAAATAGGCCGGAGCCAATGAGGGAGACGTGCAGTATGCACTATAGTCTAAAGTCCATCTGTCACCCAATGTCTGGTGTTCAACGTGACGTTTTGTTTGAACATTTGTACACTATGTATATGTGTGTTCACGCATTTGTGTGAATGGGGATTATTGATATTCATTTTTGTATCAGCGTGGGGGTGGGGGGAGGGGGTGGGGAGAGAATTTATTGATTGAGTATATTAGTAGCATGTGGAAGATTGTAGTTGCATGTTTATGTTCAAAATCGTCCACTTATCTCTGGTACTGATGATTCAAGATTTTTGAATGGGCACAATATGAGTAAAGACTCAAGTGTTACTGTGATCAGTTATACACCAACCATTAGGCATTTCCCATCATGTGTTGTGCATAAACTCTTTATATTTTTATTTTCTTTGTGAAAACCCCTTGATAGATTTTCACCAAGATTAGCAGGTAAAATTTCAAATAGACACCATGCCATTTATATAATTAGGGAATCTTTAAAAATCTCCGTCTATAGAACCAACAGGGATAAACCTTACTTAATGTTATGATTGACTATTATAGGAATGGGTGTAGGTGACTGCAGTTTAAAGTTTGTTTGTGGAGGATCTGTGTGTGTGGGTGGGGGGGGGGTGGGGGGGGGGGGGTTGAGGTCCATTTTGTACATTTTCATCTTTAACTTGAAAGTGCATGGTAAACTTGTCATTAAACTGGACAGGAATTTTTTGGCAGGATGATAGAACTACGAATAGGCAACATTCCCTTTTTGTCATCTCTAATTATGAAACCAGAAATGTTCTGGGTAAATACAATGTATATTCGTGAATTGGATGTACTGTCAAGTTATGTTTTTTATTCTTAGATATGCTTTAGAGGAAATTTACATGAAATAGAAAGTCGCCGACATCTTTTCGAAATTCATATATAGGTGTCTACTCCACTATTTATTTTCAAAACCAAGTGACCTTACTTGTATCTAAATTTAAAATCTATATTCCTAGATACATTAAATAGAAATACATTGTATATTCAGAAAAATCTTAATTTTCAAAGCAAGGTTGTCCATTTTCACCCATAGGTTTTGTGAGAGTGTACACGAAATCCAGTAAATCTTAAAGGCCCGAATTCACGAAGGTGCATGTTTAGACTTAGACCATGGTACAAATTTCGACCATGGTCTAAAATAAGCGTTAAATAGGCGTACCAATGCATGCGCGCATCAATGCACGTTCTTTTACTGGATGCCTGTTAGCGTACGCAATCTGTCAATCATATCTACGCAGAAGAAATAGATAAACCATGGTTTAAATTTAGACCACCTTCGTGAATTCGGGCCTATAAGTATAAAGCGGCTTTGATATTTTGATACAATCATGAATGAAATGCTATCAATGAGTGTACCAAATTGTAGGTTTTTCTTCTAACCCTTTCACAGTAATTTAGATTCCGTTTTTGTTCCACACACGAAGGTTGACTTCTCTTCTAACTTGAATTTTACATGACATTAACCTACTAGAGCTTATCGTTCTGAGCATTTTGTGATGCAGGGACATAAAATGGACATTGGTTATTATCGCTGCTGTAATTCGTGACAAATATTATTTTTGTATATGTAGTCATGTGGATTTGTGGGCACCATATCGTTTTGAACTTTGGTAAATGTCTGCCACGTGAAATACCATTCAACGATAGGCACCTACAGTCATTTCATTCTGATACCCTGGGTTACTGAGCAAATAAAATGCACAATTTTCGTTTTGAATCATTTCATATATTATTTTCTTTCTTACGGACATGTCAGTCTCTGTTTAATTCATATTTATTCAATAAAACATATGTATTAATCTCCAAATAAGTAGCTTAAAAAATCATTGCGTCGTAGGTCCTACACTTCCATAATGAAAGAGAGAGAGAGAGGGGGGGGGGGGAGGGAGAAACAGAAAGAGAGAGAGAGAGAGAAAGATATGAAGCTGTTTATCTGTGAATGTCAAGCCTAATTCATGTGGACCAATTTAACGTATATATGTTAATATATACTTGTATATATATATATATATATATATATATATATACATAATATGAAATACTTACTGAAGTAAAACTGATATGAAGTTACTGCTCTAAAGATGAATCGTGCTTTGGAACAGCAACTGATCAATAGTGCAGGCAAAGAATGAACAGACAATGTGCTGTGGAAACAAAAGTATCATGAAATACAACAGCCATTCCCGCAGTCCAAAGTCTATTTCTGTCAACCAACATTCTTTGTGACTCACAATTTGGATGATGAACTCTTCTTTATTTTTCATACAATTACATCATATACAATGAATTTATGTGCGTGTGAATATGCGTATGTGTGTGTGTCTTTTACGCTGCCATGGCTTGGTGTGGGCCACTTTAATGGACCGTACTCTAATACAAGGGGTAACTCGTAATCTGTGGGATGTGCTCCCTGTACTAAATGAGAATAAGCACCTCAATGGCACATGGTAAAATGTATCAGGGCGTTACCTCTCTTATATGACTTTCTTTGTCCTTTATATATCTTCCTCTCATGTAAATCCATTTAATGCAAGCATCATCTGTAAATGCCTGGTGAGAAAGTGTGATTTTTCATATCTTATAGCATCAAGAGAACAAACCGTGTTGACTAAATTGTAGATGTGCGATTTTTCAAGTGGCTAATTTCAAAGTAAAAACATTAACTAATGTACTTTACTTAGGCCTACATTGCCACATTCATTCAATCCGTGTGTATGTTGGGGTGTTATTCCTCATTGATTGATACAAAGGAGCAGTTTTTGGATTAAATTCATCAAGTTATTAAAGTTATGACATTTTGACATCAATCATACACTCTCATGATTTTAACTATAAGTGCAAACCTGCAAGCAATATGAAAACACGAATGTTTTTTATTGACTTTTTGGAATCCCCCAGGGACTTGTACTTTGCACCTAACTTGTTTTCTAGGATAGCTTTAGTTCATGTCATTTCATTTATTGTTTCTGCATGGTACAATACAATCAAAAAATCACTTTCAAAAACATGCACAGCGATTCATCATTAACCATGCTTTAAGCTACATGTATTCTTTTTTTATTATTGTCTCGTAATGGAATACACTTGTTGGCATCTATTAGGTAATAAGATGTTTGTGTCATATTCTTTATCACAGTGTTCTTAACACCGAAACAGACTGATATGCAGCAATTTATTATACTGAAATAAATTGACAGAATGATAATCATGTATCTCGTATGAGGTAGATAATTAGTGAATAAAAATCTGTTATACTTTGGATGTAATCTAACATTCTCTTTTATTGTCTTTTTAAATTATAGTTTCTAAGTCAAGGACCCCAGTTAATCAGTGTCATATTAATATTCATTTATCTATTCTTCTGATCTATTTATTCAATAATCTATTCATTTATTAAAGTATGTGTATATGTATGGATATGTGTAATGCATGTAGATAATTCATTTATTCTTTTCATTAATTTCATCTTCTTTCAAACCCATGGCTTCATATTCACCAAACATTGTGCTTACCATTTTTAGGACCCGAGGATAACATTTAAAGATGAATAGGGAGTGTATGAAGTACATTGTACAGACAATCCAGTCCGTGAAAATGTAGAGGCTCAGGGTTCCAGCCCTTGGGGGCCCAGAAAACCCCAATATTCAAGGTCTACAACACATAGACCCTACTGCATGACAAATTATGTTGTAGGCCCCCGTGTGTCATTATTCTTAGAGTTAAAGAATTCACGTTGATCATGAGAAGGGCCATAGTTTACCTATCAAGCACCTTTACCTCAGGGTTAACAAGTTTCAGAATTTGATTCAGGGTCGGGAGCTTTGAGATTTCTGGAATCAAAATTTGAATTTGTTAGGAAAGATTCGGAGGAAAAAATGTCATATTTTTACCTATTGCGACAAAATTTAAGTTGGATAAAAATGCTATGACTCTCATTCAGTACCCAGAAACATATCGGTTAGGCCCTGTTAGTGGAGGGACGTCACGAAACTTCGAGAATACCGACAATAAAAAAGAACAACACAAAACAACCGACAAAGAACTACGAGAATACTAATTGGTTGTAGACAGGGATTTGTAACACAGACTGCTTAGAGTCGACATAAAACACACAACAAAACTAAATACGAGTGTGAACACAAACTGCAAATGTTATTAAGATTTGTTCTCATTCGTTCTCGAGTAATCTCTGTATACAATTAATAGACAGACAAACACACAGAACCAAAAACATAGCATCCTGATGTCTCCAGGTTTCACGTACATGAATTTACAAATCAATTACAATTTTTTCACCTTTAAGAAAAGAAGAGCAAACGGCACAATATTCATAGCGCATGGAACACCAAGAAAACATTTTTTTTTAAATTAAAATCCATAATCAATCATTAGGCTCATTTTTAACTGGACGCACCTGTTGAGTGAAAGCACATGATATTTGCAGTGGTGCTTGCCGCTGGGAATACCAGTTAAAAAAATGCTCGTTCCAGATGGTGACGAAGACACTACCCAATATCTCAACATTTTTCTCTCTCATCTGATCGTTATTCATAAAACTTAGAGCAAATGTGACATTTATGCTTCATTACTTAAGAAATATTATACAAAATGCACTTTACAGAAAACTTTAGATATACAAATTTTATATATAATACATTTCAAATTGCACTAATATGCACAAAAACATATCAATACACATCATGAATCATAAAAAGTAGATATATTGAAAAGAATCAGTCAGAACAGAGAAGTTAGCAGAAGGGAGAAAGAAAGTGTTATACGACACGTAGACAAATGGGAGAGATACATTAGAACCACACTCACACGCACACACACACACACACATACACAAAGGACGGCAAACTATGGCGTGATCTTAAAAACTGAAATTTCATCAACCGCATACTGATTTTGTAAGCACAGAAGAAAAGAGGAAAACGACAAAGAGAAAAAAAATGGGAAAGACATGCGGGAAGCCAGGTCAGCCTCAAAACTTTCATCTAGGAGAAGTGCAGTAAAAATAATAACGTATCTAAATAAAATGTAAAAAAAAATGTTTATTATGAAGGAGGACTACACATTGAACAGTGTCTCAATGATATCGTTCACTTCTTCAGAAATGAGTGTTCAGGACATGAGAATTACGAATTTGACGTATGGAGATCTGACTCCGGGAAAGTGACAAAAAATATCTTGGGGGGGGGGGGGTGAATATTATGTCCACATGCAAATGAATAGAGTAGCTGCTCATATCGAGATGTTAAACGCGGGATTTGTAGTTCACCATGTGTAATTTCATAGCAAGTGTACTCCATACCACCTAATAATATGATGCAACAGACGCGATTTTTCCCTTTCCCCGCGGAGTTTGCCTAAGTATTGGTTATGCAAAATGCTTAAAGAGGGGAAGTATACTCAAGAAGCGGGCGAATATATTGAGATGTATAAAGTCGCCAGGTCAGCCCAAAGCACACTACACCTATGCAGATGGCAAAACATGAAAACTCTAGTACACACATTCGATATCACATCAGTAACTTGCGTGTCCTACATACGTTTTGACTGGAGAGAAACACCGAGAATCTATTGACGCGTAGTATTATCTAGATGTACACTTTTGGTATTTAAGGGAACTTAAATGGATCTCGCTTCTGCTGAAACTAATGGATATTGCATGGCCTTTTGTCGCATTGACTTTGATATCGTTTCCAAGGCACCAACCAGCAAGATCAGAAAGATTTTTTTTTTTCTGTAAAACGGGAACTGCTCTGGACGGACATATTTCAAGAAGGCTCAAATCATCCACGTATTTCCAGCGATAACTGATGTCACATGGAGCGTCATTGACTAGCGTCGAGGACAGAACTGTACCCCAATCGCACCACCTTGGTTCGTTGCGCCGCACCTCACGTCAAAGTTCACGTCCGAGGTAGCAGAGTCAGTTCTTACTGCCTGGGTACAATTAGTTGAGGCACTATAAATAATTGGGAGAAGAGCTTCGTTCACACCATACCCAATGAGCTTGCGAATGGCGGTGTCGTAGAAAGGCCATAAGTTGTTTAAGAAAGTAATAAATCTCCTCATTCATAAGCAATTTGATGAAGATGAATGGATGATTACACAGCCTGGTCAATAACTAAAAGTGGCAGGTGTTTCTTGGTTCCGATTAAGTAAGAAATAGTCAATGTATATCCAAATAAACCGACGTCCCCATAATTCTTCAAAAGTAACTCGCATTTTACATTTTTTCTTCTCAATCATTCATAGAAAATGAAAATGGTGAAATCTATCAAGTTGATTTTATGAGCAACTTTTTCACATATTCTTGAACTTTGCACCTCTATCAACCTGAAAGTTGCCTCGAAACATAGGTGAAATAAAAGGTACACATGTCAAATCTTCCATGCAGCAGTGGATTACAGACAAACCTATTGGCAGTTTGTCTTTCCTTTTACATGCGTCTCTTAAACCTGAACATGACATCTTATGATACTATGACTTTCAAAATGTCTCTCTACTTGACTGAATAATCAGATGTTTATAGTTGTTCACCCATACAGCCAGAAACTTCTTCGTCAAAACGAGCGGCTGCGTAAAATATACGATGAGGTATAGTAATGACGTCCATATAATGCTCTTGTAAACCTAGGTAACCTCTTCAGTGGTAACTCTGTTCTTTCAAAGTATCAGAGCATTATTATCATCATCCCACCACTGGTGAAGTGAAGATAATTCCTGAATCTTATTTCTGGTTTGAAGGTAATTCCTGAACCACTCTGAGGCCCTTATGCCACGGATATCACAGTGAGGTAGCTTGTAAAGTGAAGAAAGATTTCATGATTGATTGTGTTTAACAAGGTCTAGGAGAACTCCAGGAAAATGAAGACAAGATGATAGTGATCATCTATAGCGTGTGCAACTTTATCGACGAATTTCAAAAGAACGTGTGTTAAGCTGTGTTTCTGTGGAAAGCCAAATTGAGAATTAGTGAAGTCATTACTAAAATCAAAGAAATTAATTGTACTGGTTAATATCAATTTTCATGGACTTTTGTAAAGTAAGAAATTATAAAAGCGGGTCTGTAATTACTTATATAAAACATGTTACCTTTTTTAAACACGGGAAGTACCTTAGCATTTTTCAGCTGATCAGGAAAAACACCATTTAACGTAGAGCTATTTCATTTTGTGAAAAGGTGATCAGCAAAGGAAGCAAATATTTCATTTCATTTTAATTCATTAATTAGAAGAAACGACACCTCAATATAAACACAAAGGTCTGCTTACAGTAGTGTTTGGCTATGCTCATAGTACGAAAAATACGATTGGGCTTACGTAAAAGCAAGCTGGTTCAGTCGTCGTAGGTCCCACGATAAATGAGATAAAAGGAAATGCGGAATACAGATATCTATTTAGACCATACTTTGATTGAGGGGAAATGATAGAGCACAGAAAAAAAAAGCACACTCAAGTAAATGTTACTAAAAAAAAGCATATATACCTTATAAACAGAACTACATTTGTATGAATGTATTATCCAATGTTCATTATGACAACATACATAAATATATACAGTATATTTCAGCGTTTCAGCCTCTGCAAGAAAATATATATATATTTCTTTACTGGAATCCAAGAATATATTCATATCATTTTATACAACGTCCAAGTAGATCCTTGTAATTTGATTGGAGGATTGTTGGTGACGTGATATTCAATAAGTACTCCATTCAACGCGCCGTGCAATTTTGGTTCTATTTTTGCGTGCAACTTGGTTCGATTTTTTTCGTTCTATTCCACGGTTCGAGAAATTGTACGGTACTGCATGCACTGTGTGATGCATATTAAGGATCGCATGCAGCTAGCGCAGTGTAAGTGTGCGGTACATGCATGCGCGTACGTAGGCCTACGTAGTGCTAGTACACATGAGCGCTAATATAGCTGTGACCTGTATCTACACTGATTGCACAAGCCAGAAAGAGAATCGCAGTGGATCCACATGTAAGTATGGCTGTATTTTTCATACATATATAGAATTCTAGGACTACTTAGACCTACCCAACAATCCAACCAAAAAGATCTACTTGGACGTTGTATAAATCAAATAGTGTATGGTCTTTACTCGTGTAATGGAACGAGATTTCGCACTCGGTGAAAGATGAGGCGCACTATTCAACTCGGCTTCGCCTCGTTGAATAGAGCGCCTCTATCTTTCACCTCGTGCGAAATCTCGTACCATTGCACTTGTGACCATTCACTATTTGTATATTATTCTATTTCCGACAAAATTATATAATACAATATGACATTTGTAAATTATACAAAAAATGAATACAATATGACCTATTGCATATTCAAGCGAAATTAAATCAGAATATAGATAACAACCTCCCCCCCCCCCCCCCCCCGGCCAAAGGCAGCGATTTCTTAGAAATGTCTCTTGCTTAAAGGGGATGGCTAGTAACTGATCAGTGGGAATCAGTGGAAATGCTGGGGATGATTGTTCCAATTCTTGTGGGATTCATTTAAGAGTACATTATATATCTATTGCTGTGTAAAAAATTATTTGCTTCAGAATGGTCTCATATTCAAGTAATGTGCAGTTTAATGGTTCCAGGCTAGCATGCCTGTACAGTGACGGGGCATTAAACTGCTCATTACTTGAATATGAGACCGTTCTGAAGGAAGTAATTTTCACACAACAATAGATACATAATGTACTCTTGAATGAATCCCACAAGAATTAGAACAATCATCTCCCAGCATTCCCACTGATTCCCACTGATCAGTAACTAGCCATCCCCTTTAAGGGTTAGTTAAGAGTGAACACATCTCTTACCCCGTCAGGTATTATATCAACAGTGGCATACGGATTTAAGCAGTTTGTCATTACTTTAGTACATTTCAATCGCTTTATGAATAATACAAGCACAGACAGTATCAAGATAAAGAGAAGACATGATAGTACAATCCAAGTGTTCTTTGTGGAGCCTTCATGTGGTGTTGTGCTTGCACTGCTGCTTTCTTCTCTGAATTTTAGGGAAACGTTTGTTTCATCAGTTGTTTCTGGTGCAGCTGCTATTGTTGCCGTGTGGCTGCTATAAGAGGTTGTAGAATTTTCGGAGTTGGTAATGTCTGTTGGAGGGTAATACACAAATTGAGAACAAGATTCAGATGTTATTGGAAATGTTGCCTCGTATGAACAGCAATTGATGGGCAGATGGATATCCATCCAGAAGATCCATGTCACATGATCATTTATCCGCACTGGTGCCCCCTTGTATGGAATCTTCCTTGCATCTTGGAAGCAGCAAAGAAAACCTCCCCCGTCACTGCCAAGCAAAGATGTGCAGTTAATCTCGTTAAATGCAGGTAAATGCTCAGTGCTTTTTATGATACACTGTGCTGGACTTGGTGGACGCAAGACCTCAATATAGGCATCTTGAGTGAAAAAGTGGCTTTCACCATTTCTATCTTCCCTCAGAGCAAATAGGTAAAACTGGCTGTCCTCGGCACTGATATTGTGTATACCCAGAATCACAGTTAAGTAAGTTGATGTTCTCAAACTACTGACAGAGAAACGCCTGCTTTGCTGAGGGGTGAGGCAGCCAGGAACCATAGTTCCATTCTTGCAGAAAAAGCATGAGCCGAAGATCAGGTGAACCTCATATTCAAAAGTAGAATCATTGGCCAGAGGTTGGTAAAACTCAAGCGACGCGTTTCTCCCTTCGTAAAACTTGTAGACTTCCACAGCCAGGCTGTTACTGAGGCACGTCATCAGTGTTGTCACCAGTTGAAGGAGAGTATGTCTTCCGATGAAATCCATTTTGTCAGCCAGACACTGTCGTGTTAGAAAAGAGGAGATGAACGTTATCATAACAAGTACTCTGAAATTTACACCCATTCTCCTCTAATCAGTACATGTATATACAAAGACGCATTGTGCTTTAGTTCAGGCTACGAATTTTGTTTGTCCGAGTGCATCTGTTGTCGTAAAAAATGTTTAAAGCAGAGTCATCATTATACCTGTCATTGTATTATATCGTTGGGTAAAATAGCAACAACAAACAAACAAAACAAAAAACGTTGCCATGCCACCCACGAGATTTAGTGGGGCTAAAAAATTAAAATCATGAAGATAAACATTTAAGAGCGATCATTTTCCCAAGTTCCGACTCAAAAGCTAAAAAAAAACCTGAGAGAGTAGCTCGATCTTCAAAGAATTGTATGATTTCTTTAAAAAGAAACGGTTGCTGTGACAATTCTTTGCTCACATTTTACATTGATCACACGTGCCGAATTTCATCTGAATTACTTTAAACCTGAGACAGTGGTGCAGTTCACAGTATTTCGTATGATTTTATAAAAATTTGACGTTACCATGGTAACGCATACCGAAGAAAAAGTACCTTTGATAGCGGCCACATATGCCTAGGCTTAGGCCGCTAAAAATAACACCAACAACAAAACAAACGAACGAACAAGCAAACAAACAAAATGAGGGATAAGTGCGATTCACTAAATTATGCAACGGTTTGACAGACCGACCGATCAACCGACCTCCCGACCAGATTATCTCTTTGAAACATTTATAGCATACCGGGGCAAAATGCATTGTATGGTGTCTATTTGAACAAACTGAGATCCATCGCCCTAAAAGGAGCGTTAAGCGCCAAACTGATGTGAAAACTATAATTTTTTTTTCAAGAAGACGCTGGAAATATACAAAATACCCGGTTAGTCTGGAAATTACAACCGAAGACGCGCAGCTGCACAGCAGGCTTTGCAGGAAGCGGGACAATGGTCTCAGATGCTCACTTGAGTCTTTGGCTCAGATGAGTTGAAAATATTTATTGCTTATATCTGCTGAAATATACCTATCATAATATGAGAAGTATAGCAATTTCAACTCATCTAAGCAAATTAGGCCTCTACCTGCAGAACTGTCCATTTTCGCTTCCAAATGTACACAGTCATGCATAAAAAAAATGCTTGATATGACAAGTAATGCAATAACATCAATAGGTCCTATATTATCCCCCCCCCCAAAAAAAAAAAATAAAAAAAAAATAGCCAGAAGTACACTGCACTACGGTCTACAGTGGGCCTAAAAGCAAACTGTACCTGATCGCGGTTGCTATGGTTAATTCTTGTTTATACACAGCAGTAATCCATTGATATTTTGCGTTGTCCCCATAGGGAATTATATTCAGTTTGTTGGGAAAGACCGTTGGTAGGGCACGATCGATCATTGCAAAATGTTCTAAATATCACTTTACTACTGAATAGGGAAGGCGCTTTTGGAATAAAGTCGTATACATTCGCCTACTAACGAAATAAGTTTACGTTTGTTTTTGTTTTTAAATATAAAGTACTCAAAACAACTCATTATCCTGGCAAATCGCGTCAGCTCGACTAACGTTGAGTGGTCTGTCATGCACTTACCTTATCTGGGAGCACAGAATATTCAGTGAGGATGAGTGAATGTTCCGAAATTACTATGGACTACATAGAGACATATGGCAAACAATCAGGAAACAGCAGGAATGTAAACGGTAACATTCGATATGCCAGCAGAAACGTTCGAATATTGCTCTAGGTGGTAAACCCGCTCATTTTGTTCGCCACAACAACTAGACTATGCGTTTCAACATGAACCATAATTGAATACATAGCGTCCTTTGCTACCTAGCAACCATGCATCAGTGCGCCGTAGATATTTGCTACAGTGCCGTAAGCGCCCTCACAGTCATGAAACTGGCTGGGAGTATTTGTGCTACTTTTGGGCGTGTTTTCAACGTCGTGTATGCGGTAATGTACAGTATGATATATCCAGTGTATATCGCGATGGTCCTTTCCAACAGCCTTAGCAGCTGAGCAAAATCACCAGAAGGGAAAAATCATAAAAAATCACATAATGTGAAAAAAGTCGTGTAACTACCCACAAAAGACTGATTGTGTAATCATATCTCTCACTAACTAATTCTTAATTAATTGCCTATTTTTTTAGTGGTCATGAACAAAACACTAATAGATATCAAAAACTCAGATTAGACATTATAAGACTGAGGTATTGGACAGTCCTTGGAGGTAGCAACGACTTTGTACCTCCATGGACAGTCTATCTAAATTTTACCAGTAGGTACTTACTAGAAATGCCATTATGGACATCACTGCCCGTTGGCGATTGCTCTGCGTTTGACGCCGTAATCTTTTCCAGACAATTCTGTCGTTACGTGAGTGCAGCAGTGTGGATGGTCTTTGGCCAGTTATGTCAGCCATTGTAGACAGGAAAGTGAGACGTTCTAGGCCGCGTCTGCTCTTTAGCCATTGCAGTCAGAGCTAGATGCTGGCGTCTGCTTTTGCCCATGACGAGTCCCAAACACAGCACCTGTCTCTTTCCTGATGGTCAAGAGCATGCCTTCATTCTTTGATGCTCACCATAGTTCAAAACTCTCTAGATATCCTGCTTCTCATCGCTATGCCAATAGTCCATGTCTCTATTCCATACGTCATACTGTAGTTGACCAGACGTACATCTTCCGATTCCTTGTGGCAATGATAGGGCCTATACTTGCGATTCATACTCTGAAACGATGTCTTCGGAGTACCTTCAGTCTGAGAAGACGTTGGTAATAGGCTACCAAGGCAGTTGAATGATAACTTCTGCTGATTGTCCCCATCCATTATCGAATAGGCCTATAACGGTGGCTGTTATGAGCAAATTTGCTTAAAACTTTACGACTTTATGATGTGAAGCCCCTTGGCCCCGCTTGCTTCATGTATCAAACCATGGAGCTACCAAAAGATGGAGTAACAACGAAGGCCACCAATATTACGTAACCCAACTACGAGCGGTCAGTTCTGACAGACTTCAAAGCACCGCACTCGCTGGGACGGCTTAACTCGTTCCGCAGGGGATACTTTGGCAAACGATGCTCCGAGCCGCAAAAATGACGTCATACTCACCAACATTGCACATACAATATAGTGCTGTATCGAGTCGAAAACTCGACTTGCAACAACATATGGCTGCGCAAAACTTTGCTGAAGACCATGCGCATGCGCATAATATCCACAGGCAAAACAGAGGAGATACCGAGTGCAGTGCACTTTGAACGAACTGAATTGGCCCATGAACAGCGAAGGTACTGTACAGTGTATTGTCGTCATGCTTTGTGACTGTGGTAAAGTACATACCCTAAGAATAAAATTCTTAATAAAAATCCCTCACATTTCTCCACATACTTCAATATCTGTCCGTAAAGCTGACATTTGAAACTACAATCTTACGTAAGTGTTGACTGCGTACAATTGCGTACATTTTATCTATACCGTTGTGAAGCCAGCTGTTATTTGTCTTTGTGTTTGTTCGGGACAGCGTGACGGCCATTGTTGATCGTGTCGAGAGTGCAGTGTTTGTTTACATGCCGGTCGTATCATATCGTGATTTACATACTAAACGATGGTATGACATGTTAAACAATTTCTTACACTGCAGATTCACTATTTGTAGCTATAATTAATTCAGAATCATGTTAAATCGAATATGCTCGAAGTCGACGGGGCAGTTGCAGTTTGTGTAGTCCCATGCATTGACGTTCCATGGTGGAACCATGGAGCTAGGTAACTCCATGGTAAGAACCAGTTTGCGAACGCGCTGCGGATGACGTCATTGTGCGTACGCACTGTCTCATCTGTCATCGCTCTCGCTCACGGGGGCTTAGCGAGGATTATTTTTTACGAGTCGGCTTCGAGCATCACTTCAAAAGGACCCCAACCGTTGTTACTCCATCTTTTTGGTAGCTCCATGATCAAACTAAATGGAGCTTCTCACTGGCAGCAAGGATAACCGTGTCGACAACGTATCTCACGTTTGTGAGTAGACTGCCCCAATTGCAAAACCAGCCACTTCGTTCAACTTCAACATTGAAGTCGGTTTACTTCCTCGTATAAATCACGGGACTTGTAGCTCCGTGAATAAATCAACTCTCTTCGCAATTTGCTCTTGCGCGGTGAACTATTGAGCTTCATTTCTTCACTACTTGCAGTACGCCCCCTTTTCGGCTGAAAAAAAATACTTTGAAAAAAAAAAAAAAACATTGACAACGTTCCGAAGCCTCTATAGTTGTATGCTTTGTCAGTGCGTGGCAAACCAAAGTCCCACACCGAACGCCACCAAACCATAAGCAAACATGTAATAAAGATTATGTTGTTTCCTTCACAATGTTCTACGCAAGAAAGGAACAGACTTTGAAGGGGGGGGGGGGGGGGGAGGGGGGAGGGGGGGGGGGGGGGGGGGGGACTTAGATACATTTAATAGCTGGCCTCATGCCAGAGACTCATATGTCGGTCTCACACTCGTTGACAATTCATTCCCTTCATGTAATGGAGATTAACATTTATAATGTAGTTGATTATCCATTATTATCAATGATTATCTGCGCCACATTTTGTACTTTGCGCAACAAGTACATAGGCCGCAAACAAGATTTTCACATGCGACCAAAGCATCAACTGCTCGCACTCATCGTTGACCTATGACACCACGTGGATATTTGAAGATTCTTTGTTCGTTTGCTATCATAATTTTCTTTATGTATTGCTGATGGTAAACTATATTTGCCCCACACTAAATTGCCTTTGATACCTCGTTCAACGACTTGGAAAGTCGATTCAATAGTAATACTGTTATGAGAATTGGTAAATGTTTAAAAGAACATAGGTATTAATTTAGTTATGCAAATGAGTAATTTGACCACTGACCGATTAAGATGTCACGCTGTGTGAAAGTTTTGGCACAGTCACTAAATTTTGTTCTTATGTCATTTTCAGCAAAATAGATTATCGCTCGTCTATTGTTGTTCATTCATTCATTCATTCAGTCAGTCATTCATTTATTTTATTTCCACACGGTCACTTGTTTCTGCCACACGTTGTTCTTCCACAATTACAAATTCGTCCGTGTTAGTATTTGAAAGTTGGTTCAGGACCTGCCATGATTGTGTCCAGAATAAGACCATTGACCTGGTATATTATGTTCACATTTTTTAAATTGTTTTATGTTATCAATAAAGGTATGATTATAACAAATCATATAAAGGCCTCGACCACTGTGTTGCTATAGCACACTAGCAGCCGAAGAGCGCGAAGGAGTGCTAACTCCAGTAAAAGTTCAAAGGCTAAAGTACGCCCTGTACTGTTCCGCAGCATTCGCGCTCGGAGCAGCTATCAAAGTCCGCCACAAAGAAATTGCACACCATTATAAAAGTACATGAGGCTTAGCGCCAACATGACTACAATAGAATAAGCACCGACAATTTCTGAATTTGCCCCTATAGGATCATTCATATTCAATGAGACCGCATGCCGAATGGAATATAACTGCCTGAGGGCAAATTTCAAAATATTGCATGCTTGGCTCTTGCTATAGTCAGATAGTGGAAAAAGAATTCATGCCCCATGTGTTATATCAAATATTATACGCATAAACCTTACCAGACAAATGGAAAAACAGATGGAAGATACTTTTCGTTGACACAAAATTCATAGTCGACATCTGCTATTAGAGGTTAAGATATCACAGAAATTGCCCTTAATTCCCTTCAAAAACTTTCTTCAATAACTCTCTTCAAACTCTCTTGCTTTGCCAAGAAGAATCGATATTCATACTTCCATAATTTTTGTGTTTAAAGGTAGGGGATACCTTTTACAGACCTCCCAAAATGCAGCAAAACATTAAATATGAACCTCAGGGGACTTGCTTAGGCCACTGCTTAGAAATTTGGAAGTCAACCGTTATCTAAAATTTGAATAATGCACAAAACTCAACTACTCAGTAGTTCTGTGTGTCAGCCACACTTAAGCCTTTTTGTTGCATTCTTCTGTATTTGTGATCTATAAACACAAATCTAAAAGTACAAGAGCTGATGTAATAACATATAGAGTGTGTGGTAAGAATGTATATAGAAATGTTTTTAAGTGGTGATGAACTTTCTTCACAAAATATACATGATGGACACACATGCAGTACATGGGTCTGCAAAGGTAGCCTAGTAATGTACTGGAATTTACGGTGAGCCCCGAAAACAATTCAATTCAAAATCTAACCGTCAAAAAAATGTACTAAATGTTACCTTCCACCTTCAATACTTTATGGGAGTTTTTAAAATGATATTCTCTTCAACATACCACTGTATTTATACAACTCTTCATTTAAGGCGTGCAAATGGGATTCCCTACCTTTAAGTTGACAAAAGTATCTAGGTGATTCAAATTATGCAAAAGCTATGGATTCGAAATGGATTCTAATTTTATTCATGTGCCCAAGATACTGACTTGTTTGTTTTCATTTAGAATATATCATAGGTGACTTAAATTGCAATTATGTGTAAGAGTTTCATTTTTGCGACAGAGCATGATTTTTTTTTTAAATATCTACATTCAACTGCAATTGCCAAATCTCAATTAAGGTATTGTGTTAGTTTCGTTTCGTTTCACAGATTATCCGGTGCCCATTTGCCATTTTCTTCAGTGTTAGATGTTAACAAAAACTTGAAAAGAATCTTATTCAAGAATCTTAGAAGGAGGTGCGTTGTTAAAGGGGAATGAAACCCAAATATATTACAGCTCGATTATTGGGTAAATGCAGCAATATTCAAAGACTAACACAATTTTATAGTCCTATACAATAAAAGTTTGAGGGAAGAAGATGCGACATTCTGTTGAAAAGTAATGAATTCTTAATGTTTCAGCGCAGCCATAGCTATATAGTTAAATGAGAAAACTACAACAATTTGTGTCGTCACGTATGGAAAACCATGAAAACAAAATATTTATAAGGATAATTCTACAACACTTCGTTTTTTCATGAAAAGAACGTATTTCCTTTACTCATAACAGTGACATGGACCTATGTTAAGAGTACTGTTATTTTCCCATTTTGTGAAAGGGGCAGCTCATATGCTCTTTATTGTACTACGAAAGTTATTATCTTGAACTTTCTTTGTATTTTCTCTACATCGTTTTTCGTAAGTGAGGTTACGAAGAGCATTGTATGATGCTTATAATCTTTTCATCAGTTTACAATGACAGGATCGAAATTTCAAAACTCTACAATTTTTTTTTTTCTGAGGATTTTCAATTGCTACTAAAACGTTCCCTGATGAAGTATTCTATGAGATACATGTATTGTTGCATTTATTTAATCCACATGTGTAAATTAGGTTCATTCACCTTTCAGCGGTACAGGAGGAGCTATAATGGAGTCAGCGGTGTTGACCAAGATCTGTAAATCTATTTTTTTTTTACCCTAGAGGTACAAGCGTGGGTTGGTAGAGGCAATACGGTCAAATCATATTAGATGTTTAGAAGTATAGAAAATGGACTGTTTAAGCAATGGAAGAGGTCAACAAATTCGTCAGCTAACGCTATTATCAGCAAGTTTCAGACTTCGGTATTGAATGAAATAATATTGGGTTGTCTTAGGAATTATTTCTTAAATCTATGACCAACGGTATGTACCATAGACAATTTGCACATATCCGTTGCACGTGTCATGAAAGTAAGTGAAGTTACATATTTAAGCCATACATTCATTCATTAATTCATTCATTCATTTTTCAAAAACATATAATAGTAGAAACATATAGATACAGAACAGAAAATCAATACAAGTACATAGATTTCATAATTTACAAAATAAAGGATAAGTTTACAAAAAATTGAAAGTGTACGAAAATGTGGGAAATGGGAAGGAATGCTAAAAAGCTGGGCTTGTAGGGTGCATTCCCCCCACACGTAATACAAGAAATTATATGATCGATTGACTGATATACATTGAAAATGGATAAAACAAAGCAACTAAGACAAAAAGACCTATACTAACCTAACTTATCCGAAACAAAAACCCAGAACAAATCCCTATATACTAAGTCGATGTCATGCCGGAAGAGAGAGGAAAGAAAGAGAGAACGAGAGAGAAAGGGAAGGAGTGTGTGTCTGTGTGTGTATGTAAGAGAGAGAGAGAGAGAGAGAGAGAGGGAGGGAGAGAGAGAATCTTATTCCGTGGAGTGAAGATAAATAAAAAAAAAAGAAAATAGAAGAAGATTATAACAAGACAAGAGGTACTGGATGGATGGAACCGCTTAGCTGTGATTTC
The DNA here is from genome assembly GCF_040938485.1 of Diadema antillarum. Taxonomy (NCBI): domain Eukaryota; kingdom Metazoa; phylum Echinodermata; class Echinoidea; order Diadematoida; family Diadematidae; genus Diadema; species Diadema antillarum. Next base: position 157,649 of record NW_027272184.1, on the reverse strand, counting down.
AACAAAATATAAGGTTGGATTTTACACTTCTTTGCAACCAATTAAGAATCAACACAATTTTTCAATTTTATGAGATTAATATACAAAATATCAATTTTCATAATGATAATTGAATAAATTCTAATAACTGTTCAAAATATTTTTCTTCAGATTATTCTTAAAAGAACTTAAACTTGGGGATGCCCTCAAACTGTTAGACCGGTTACTCCAATATTTAGGTCCAGCAACCCTATAGATTGTGTAAACATAGTTCTAGTTAAAGGCAGATGGAATTCATCAGAGTGACGGGTCGGATATTTATGGAACGAGCGGTTTCTCGCAAACATGCTGGTGAAAACAGTCGGCAAAAAATTATTAGAGATTTAAAAAAAAATGACCAAGACAATAATAATAAATATCGGTCATCTTTGCAATTTTGTTTTCAGAAAATAAAACATCGGTGTGAGCTCTCCACGATGCAAGACAAATTATTGGAAGAACTTTCTTCTGGAGACGGGACAGTCTGTCGAGATAGGCTGGATGCGTTTTCCCCCAAGCTATGATACCATAATCAAAATAAGGTAAATTTAAAGCTGAATATAACATTAAGAGGGTGGGAGTGGGGAAATGGCATTTAATTCTATTAATAACACCAATATTTCGAGATATTGCAGGGATCCCAAGTTCAAAAACATTTTATGAGTGAGATTTTCATGACTCGGCATCTCGGCATGCGAATGTGCGCGCGAGCGAGGGTGTGGGAGGGGTCCCCCCCCCCCCCCCCATGGCCTCCCACGGTAGGGAGCTTTTTCAATCTTTAGCGATCAGGTGCATACTTAAGTGACTATTTTTTTTACTTATTTCGAAAGACAAAAGGGAAATATACCTTCAATTGCAACTATCACTTTAATCTTTTGAGCTATGCTCATTATTATAGGCCCAAGTTGCAGACTTCGCCAGATGCGTGAGAAAAATGGGTGCCATGCGTGAGGTCGTGAGATGGCCCCTAAATGCTTGAGTCTCAAGTAGAATGCGTGAGACTTGGTAGCTCTGATATTGTGTTACAAATACTATCAATGTGTGACTTCCAAGAAAGTTTATCATCAATAATCCAACCTAAAAACTTCATTGATGAAACTTCATCTATAACTATATCATCTACTTTTATATTATTAGGGAGGGTATATAAAATATGACTTAATAATATACATTTCATTTAAGAAGATTTAAAGACAACTTATTTGACCTTATCCAACATAACAATTTCTCTAATTCAGAATTTAACAAATCCACCAAAATATGAGGATCTGAATGAGAAAGAAAAACATTGGAGTCATCAGCAAATAATACAAAAGATGAAATATTAGAAGATTTGTTATATCATTTATATAGAAAATGAACAAAAGAGGTCCCAGTAGACTAACCTGAGGAACACCACAATTGACAGATTGGTTGCAGGAGTTTTGACCAGATAAAAAACACGTACTGTTTACGATCTGGAAGGTAACTCCTGAACCACTCCAAAGCGTATACCAATGACACAATTTATGAAGTAATATTTTGTGATCAATGGTATCGAAGGCCTTGGAGAGGTCCAGGAAGACACCCACTGTGTGATGAGCCCTATCTACTGCTTTGGTTACTTTTTAAATAAAGGAGAGAATTGCTTGAGAAGTGCTATGTCCTCAGCGGAAACCGGATTGTGAATCAGAAATAATATCATAAAAATCAAGAAATTTGAGGAGTCTAGAATAAACACCTTTTTCTAACAATTTTGAAAACGATGACAACAATGAAATTGGTCTATAATTATTAATATCTAACTTGTTACCTTTTTTAAATATTGGGATTACTTTGGCAATTTTCATTCGTAACGGAACAACATCATTACATAATGACAAATTAAAGATATAGGTTAAAGGTTCAACAATATACTCATTTATATTTTTCAATATGACGTTATCAATACAATCACGCCCGGAACTTCTTTTACTCACCAAACTCATGATATCTTTTCCCTCATAACTAATAATCGGATCAAAGAAGAATGAATTTGAATTAGGTGAATAAAGATATTCATAAAATTTCTTTGGACATATAGGAATTTTATTGGCTAGATCATGTCCCATCTGAGAAAAGTAAAGGTTAAATGCATCTGCAATCGACGCAGGGTCTCTTATTTCCTTATCATCAGAAACAACTCTTGTTATACAAAATCTATGATTTTTCTTTATTTATAGCACTGTTTATTATTTTCCAAGTCTTACTCACGTCATGCTTAAAGAAGATATCTGATTCGTGTAATACTTCTTTTTTTTTTCATAACGCAATATTCTTGTAAGAGTATTTTTATACGTGATATATCTAGAATGAGATTTTTCAGTGCGTTTGATTTTATATATACACATTATTTTTTCGATTTATAGATCGTAAAAGAGATTTTGTTATCCATGGTGATCTAGGATACTTTTCATAATCACGTTTAACTTCAATCAAAGGAACATATTTCTCTAAATGAGAATTCAAAATATTCACAAAAACATCAAATGATAGATGCGTATCATTAGTGCTATATAATTCTCCCCAAGTTTCTTCATTCAAACTATTTTTCAAATTCTGTAAATTATCCGATGTAACTTTTCTGAATGCTTCTCTAGTGGGACTAATTGATTTCGTGGTATTGTACTGGGATGGATGTGAAAATTGGGAAGTGGTCTGATATATCAGATAAAATAATATTCGATTTTGGAGTGGGCGTAATGCTATGTGCAGAAGCGAACTGAAACGATTATGCTATATAAGTAAAGAAGAAAGGAGTAGATCAAGACCGAGACAACGATTTGATTTGAATTGAATTGAATTGAAAAGATGCTTTATTGATCAATATCCATCGCAGCCCGGAGGCTGCTTATTATTACAGAAATTGTTAACAAAGGACCATGAATACATTAAAAACACACACAACATGCAGCGTAGTAATAAAAAATACATAGAAAAACAAATTAAGCTTTTTCATCTTAACTACTGCACAATGAGATCAACATAATACTACTATAATACAAAACAAACACAAATATAACAATAGGAGACCCTTAGCGGCAGTACTTCCCAGGCAATTCCCACGCAGGTACCTTGCAGTCCCGTATGCAGCCAAGATAATGAAATTCTGTGAGATTTCAGCCATTCCATTAGAGGAATTCCTTCACTAAGTTGTCAGCCCCCACGCGACTGGTACAAAGGTCACACAGTATACTCGCAAATATAACGCGTCCATCAAGTAAGACACATGCGCTGACTCGCACAAATCCTTTTCCGCCCTCAGGAATGTCCGGTATGCTAGAAAATCCCTACACGTAACAAGCCCGAGTAGCTTGCCCGGAAAGGTGTGACAGGGCCTAAACACGGTTGCGGGTAAAAATATATGCGTGCGCACCTCCGGGCGACTACTTTCGAGATACATGCTATGTACTGTCATGTGTGGATATCTACGGGGACCTCCGGGTAGTCAAAATTGTTCTTTGCAAGTCGCACGCAAGGCTGGTGTGACACGGCCTTTAAGAGACGCGATGTATACGTCTCGGTAGAATTAACGTAAAACAACATGTCAGAAAGATGGATCGTGCATGAAATAAATAGACTCGCCCAGATAAGTTTGTATCATATTCAATCAAGGTTTGATTATTCCTTGGTCATATAACATGATTGAATTTGATTGTTTAGTTTTTTTTTATACAAAAATATTTACAACACCAATATAAAATACACACATGAATGATGTACAATTTCTTTTCTTTCTTGCGCGAACACGTCGGCATGACAACATGAATGCAATAAAGAAATATTTATATCCCAGTGTAGATACATGTAAACATACTCATGGCACTCAACTGATAGTCGATCGACCAAGTCGGATTCATCAGACTGCATCCGATACACTATATTTCGGTGCGTGCTCGTAAGCAAAATTCTTTGTTTTTCGATGAGTGACCGGTGAGAAAAATCTTTGTGGAATGGGGATATATACGACATCAGTCTTCAGTCTGTCCGACAATATGATTTTACAATGTACCTGGAATGTATTGCTTTGCTTTGTGTACAGGAATAGCCTTTACTTCTGTATAGATTTCCCTTTGTTTATACATAACAATGATATGAGTGCAACAATACAAGCACAGGGAAGTCAGAAGAAGTGATGGAAATATTATCATGAATGCAATCAAAGTGTTCTTTGTGAAGGCTTCATGTGAGATGAGGACACTGTTGCTATCTTCTCTGAATTTTTGCGGAAAGTTCATTTGTTCAGTCCTTGGTTCAGCAGTTATTGTTTTCATGAGACTGGCTGTATACTTTGTAGAACTATTTGACTCACCAGTGTGTGTTGCAGGATGATACACAAACTGGGAGCAATACTCGAATGTTATAGGAAATGTTGCTTCGTATGAACAACAGTAAATGGGTAGACGGGCATTCATCCAGAAAATACACGTCACGTGATCATTTAAAATCATAGGTGATCCCTTGAATGAAGCCTTCTCTTTGTTTTGAAAGCAGTAAAGGGAACCTTCACCGTCGCTAGCAAGCAAAGATGTGCAATTTACCTCATTCCATGCCGCTGAATACTCAGAGGGTTTCACAGTACATTCTGCTAGGCTCGGTGGACGAATGACTTTAACAAAGGCATCCTGACTGTAAAAATAGCTTCGATCCCCATTTTTGTCTTCTCTTAACGCGAATAGGTAGATGTGACTGTCCTCGGAATTGATAGTCGCAATGCTGAGAGTCACTGTCAAGTGAGTTGGTGATCTTTCGCTATGGGCCGAGAAACGTCTGAATTGCTGAGGTGTGAGGCAGCCAGAAACCATGGTTCCATTCCGGCAGAAAAGGCAGGATGATAGAATCAATTGAATCTTATATTCAAAGCTAGAGTCACTTGACAGAGGTTGATTAAACTCCAGCGACACATTTCTCCCTTCGTAGAACTTGTAGACTTCCACAGGCAGATTGTTGCTTAAGCACACCATCAGTAATGTCACCAGTGATAGTACAAAAGATCTTACAGCGCGTCCCATGTTGTGAACCAGATACTGCAATATCCTGATTGGAAGACATGAAAAAAGCCCTATCATCAGACACTATGTAATTGTAACTGTCATTTTGACAAAGAGTATAATGCAATTAACTGGATTCTTTTTATGCCTCCGCCCGAAGGTTTTTTGGTCGTCCGTCCCTACATCCGTCCCTATTTCTTTAACTTAAGTAATATTGAATAGAAGTTTACCAAACTTGGTCCTGGTGCAAAGAATGATAGGCAATAACTTGATTAATAACAAATTAATTTTGTCCGTTTCCGCAATAACTCAAGACTGGATGAAGCAAATTTAACCAAACTATGTCCAAGGATAACATAGTTAAGATGGGGCAATTACTTGATTGGTTATTGAGTTAAATCGGCAGGAACTGTGTTTATACGAATCGATAATTCAAGACTGGATGAAATGTATTCCACCAAACTTGGTCCAAGGATGACGTATGAAGGGGCAATTAATTAAGAGTTTCTGAATAAAATTGGCTACAGGTCAAAGGTCAGGTGAGCATGTTGAGATTTCACTTTTTCTCCTAATCTCTCGCAAATGGTTCAAGGTATTTTCATCGTATGGAACTTGGTACATATGCATGTACTGACTGGCAGGGATTATCTAAGGCATTTTGGGTCATGGGTCAAAGGTCACGGTCAAAGGTCAAGGTCAAAATCCTCAACATTTCACTATTTCTCTCATATTTCTGCAATACTTGCGGGATTTTTCGTGAAACTTAATATATACATGTATTTCCTAATAGGGATTCTCTGGGAATTTCCTGCCAAAAGGTCAAAGGTCAAAACTCAAGTGAAAATGCTGTATTTCACTTTTCCCTCCATATCTTGAAAGTGACTCATGGTATCATGAAACTTATTTACGCATGTTCTACCTGACAGTAATTGTATCTCCGTTCATGTATGCCGAAGGATACTTTGGATCCAGCAGCTTTACGCCGCCGCCGCTGCCGCCGTCTCTGCCGCCTCTGAAGCCGCGTCACATCTTTGTGTGCACTCTAGCGGTCTCAAACCTTGACACCTACAACCTTGGGCGATGCTGCACCCAGTGTTCCATCTTTTATAGGGTAAAATGCAATATTTCTGTGCACAGTTTGTGTGCGCTATAGAGTCACATTTGTAAACAGATTTTGTTCAAATGTGGTATAGAGGTTTATCATTATGTATTCTACAAGCCTATAGATTTTGGATGTGCTACCCCCAGTTTTCCGTGTTTAATAGGGTCAAAGGACATGTAGTTGGTGGTTGGTTTGTGTGCGCTCTAAAGGCTGTGTTTCTTGACGGATTTTGTTTGAATTTGGCATGCAGGTCTACCATTATATGACCTACAAGTTAATGGATTTTTTATGTGCTGCCCCGAATGTTCCGTCTTTTATAGGGTCAAAGCTTATATTGTGTGTGGATGGCTTGAGGGCTCTCGTAAAGGCTACATTTCTTGACGGATTTTTGCTCTGATTTGGTATAAAGGTCTATCATTATCATATAATCTACAAGCCTTCATATTTTAGATCTAATGCCAACAGTGTTCAGTCTTTCTATAGGGTCAACAGTCATATTATTGGTGATGGATTGTTTGGGTGTTCTCTATATGCTATAGAGATCTTTTTTTTTTTTTTAAATTTAGTATGAAGTTCTGCCATGATGTTTAAAAGTCCGTAGATTTTGGATGTGCTGCCCCAAGTGTAGCGTCTTTCCTAGGGTCAAAGGTCAAATTATTGTTGGTGTATGGTTTGTGTGCGCTCAATATAATAGGCTACACTTCTTGACGCATTTTTTTTTTTCAAATTTGTTTTGAAGGTCTACCATCATATAATCTACAAGCCCATAGATTTTGGATGTGCCACTGGCAGTTTTCCGTCTTTTTAGGGTCAAAGATCATATTGTTGGTTAACGGTTTGTGTGCGCTCTATAGGCTACATGTTTGACGGTTTTTGTTCAAATTTGATATGAAGTTCTAATGTGTGTCTAAGTCCAAGTTCAATTTCCCCATTATGCAATCCCTTATTCTGTTTAAATACTCTCTAAAAAATCTTTGGTGAAAAGCAGGTAAAATTTACGCAAATGCAACTGTTTATATCGTGATGATAAGAACCGATATTATACGCAAATTTGGTATCAAAATAAAGATCAAAGTCTGGAGAACAATTTACCGTGACTTGTAGCCATGATGAATATATGTACAAGTCGCTATACTGTGAAAACCATAGCTCTGTCAAACTCTCGCAAAATCTCGCACGTACGAGACACCTTTCGAACGCAAAGATCGTCAACGAGAGTGCTGAATAAATCTTGCCGGATCGGCTCATTAGAATACGTGCTGCGGTCTGACTGCTATAGGCTACATTTCTGGACGGATTTTGTTCCAATATGGTATGAAGGTCTATCATGATATAATCTACAAACTTGTAGATTTTAGATGTGCTGCTTCAGTGCACCGTCTTCAAAGGCCATGATATTGGTGGGTGGTTATCGTACGCACTAAAGGCTGCATTTCTTAAAGGATTTAGTTAAAGATTGGTATGAATGTCCACCATGATACGACCATGAAGTCCAAAGATTATGTGCCGCCGACAGTGTTCCGTCTTTTATAGAGTCAAAGGTCACATTGCTGGTGAATGGTTTTTGTGCGTTCTATAGGCTACATTTTTTGACGGATTTTGTTCAGATTTATAATAAAGGTCTACCATGATATAATCTATGATAAATTCCTTGACGGATTTTTTATTTGTTAATTTTTTTTTCCAAAATTGGTATGACGGTCTACCATTCAATTAGCTACAAGTTGAAAGATTTTAGACGTGCCGTCCACAGTATTCGTCTTTAATACGGTCAAAGGTCATATTGTTTATGGATGGTATGTGTGCGCTCTGTATGTTACATTTCTTTACGGATGTTATTCCAATGGTATGAAGGTCTATTATGATATAATCTAGGAGTCTATACATTTTAGATTTGCTGTCCGCAGTGTTCCTTGCTTTATAGGGTCAAAAGTCATATTGTTGGTGGATGATTTTAGTGCGCTCTATAGGCTTCATTTCTTAACGGATTTTCTTCCAATTTGGTATGAAGGTCTACCATGATATGAGCTAGAATTTTAGATGTGTCGCCCACATTGTTCCGTCTCTGACAAGGTCAAAGGTCATATTGTTGTTGGATGGTTTGGGTGCGCTCTATAATCTACATTTCTCTACGGATTTTGTTCCAATTTGGTATGAAGGTCTACCATGATATGATCTGCAAGCCCATAATTTTTGGATGTGCCGCCCCAGTCTTCCGTCTTTTAAAGGGTCAAAGGTCATATTCTTGGTGGATGGTTTGTTTGCCCTCTATACATGGGCTTCATTCCTGGACGGATTTTGTTCAAAATTGGTATGAGGGTCTACCATTATAATGATCTACTTGTTGAAAGATTGTGGATGTGCCGTCTTTTATATAGGTGTCAATGGTCATATTGTTGTTGGATGGTTAGTGTGCGCTCTACAGGCCTCATTTCTTGACGGATTTTGTTCTAATTTGGTATGAAGGTCTATCATGATGTAATCTATTCCAATATTAGCTGCGTCTAGTCTTCACGTGTACCTTTATGTTTGAAGAAGGGGAGGGGCTCTTTGTCCATCGCTCAAACGTGAAGATGAACCAAGAGCTGCTGCTAGTGCAGGGGGATACAATCGCATTGTGCGGCAATGGACATAATAGTTCTCTTGGGAATTTTAGGGTCGTAGATTCAAAGGTCAATCAACGGTCAAGGGCCAGGGTAAAATGCCATCCCCCCCAAAAAAAAAATCTATTTGATACTGAAATTACACTTTTTCTTCATACCTTAAGAATTACTCGATGCATAAACTTATAAAAGGGTCAAACGTGAAGTAAAAATCCTCAAATACCCCAAAACATGTACCTGCACTCTTAGACATAATGTAGAAAAACATATATAGTTCAAGTAAAGTGAACATTCAACATAGTTTTGATAAACCTGTCATTTCAGTATTTTGCCAGTCTTGTGAAACTGTTATCACACGTTGTTAAGGCATTTTGTTATAGACCTACATGTATTAGGAGAACCATGCATTGATATGGCGGAGGCATAACAGTCGCCATTGCATTTCTAGTTCTTTTGTTTCTTTTACAGTGAAATGCTTGTGTCTCAGACTTCTGAGAGCTTGATAATTCAAAATAAGAAACGTTTAATCTGAAATTTGTCCTCCAACTTCACCTCTTTACTCACTTGATCTTTCACGGCTGAAATGCTCAAAACAAATCACATCATATGCGACATATCGTCAAGTTTGTTTTTTTGTCTTAAAGTGATTTCTGTGCAGTGCGTTTATGCTAGTGCTGTTTGACAGAGTAGTTTTCAACTCTTGAAGAAAAATGGGTATTTCCAAAGTAAAAGCAAGGCCCATAGACTAGGGATGTCTGGTTATTATGCCTCCGTCCAAAGGGTGCTGAATACACCCATTTGTTCACGCTATAACTTGAGTGATATTGAGGGGAATTTTTCTAAACTTGTCCAAGTACAAAGTATGGTGGTGCAATTGCTTGATTTCTTTGATTAGATTTTGGGTAAAATCGGCCAGAGGTCAAGGGTCAAGGTCAAATCCTAAAATTTATGTGTGATAGGGCAATTAAGTATATTTTTTTAGTGAAATTGGTTATAGGTCAAAAGGTCAAGGGCAAGTTGTCTGAAAACTTCCTGAACAACTAAGCTCATTTTAATAGGAATAAGCATGAAATTCGCTTTTTCATATGTCACTACAGTGTACATGTGTACATACATGGCATTATTGTACTCTGAAAGAACTACCAATTAAAGTTGCTTGTTTACAACCTTCATGTTTGATATGGTGTCCAAACTCAAATTAATTTACTGCAGCACAAACATACCAGTACCAGCTTTAAGTAGCATTACTATTGAATGAATTGAAACCTTGAATATGAATTTAGACAAATCCAGGATGGCCTTCAAAAAGGCCATTGATATACCTGACAACACTAAGGAATGGACTCTGATGACATGTAGTGAAAATCTGAGGCAGGAATTCATGAAACTTAACAGCACACATAGACCTCCAAATCAAGCCCAATGGCAGATAGCAGCATACACTAGTCTGTACACAACGAAGGATCATCGCCAACTGTATTTGGCGATGAACCTAGGCAACGAACACTTATAGCAATAACACTCCAACAGTACTTTGAATAAAGCAGTAAAAACGCATTAGCCAATCAGTGAGTCACACTGACTCCTAAGTCCATATCATATTCATATTCTTATCAGTGTGGGGGCAGGGATAGAAATTTATTGACTGAGTGCAGTGTAGTAGTGCCTGAAGGATTGTAGCTGAACGCAGTATTCAGAATTGTCCCATTATCTCCTGCACTGATAATTCAAGATTTTTGAATAGCTCACATTAGCCAAAGGCTCAAGTGTGCTCTTGCGGTCAGTTGTTCATCGTCCATTATACATCGTCCATCGTGTGTTGTGCGTAAACTTTTTTACATTTTCAGTTTCTTTGTGAAAACCCCCTGATAGATTTTCAACAAACTTGTCATGTACCATCCCTTGTGTGACAGGATCTCATTTTTTTTTTCAGATGGGCAGGATGCCCACAAAATCCAAGGAATCTTTACAAACTGGAGTATACACTAAATTTTGAAATAACCGGGGCCCCGTTTCATAAAACTTATTATCAGTGACAAGTTGTCATATGACAAGCTACTGAAATCCTTCCATCTGACTGGCTGAGAGCAAATTTGTCATGGAAATGTGGCAGTTGTCACTGATAACAAGTTTTTTGAAACAAACAAACAAACAAACAAACAAACAAACAAACAAACAGGCCGGAGCCAATGAGGGAAGAGGTGCATTATGCATTAGTGCATTGTGCAAACTGACTGCATGCCCAGCAGTGCGTACCAAAGTCCAAAGGTGATAAAATTATGTGCAGTTTTTGTATCAGTGTTGGGGCTTGGACAGAATTTCACGGTTGAGTACTAGTAGTAGTATATGAAAGATTGTAGCTGCATGTTCATGTTCATGTTCAAAATCGTCCCATATCTCTGATAATTCAAGATTTTTGAATGGGTCACGATATGAGCCAAGGCTCAGGTGTGTTACTGTGATCAGTTGTACACCAACCATTAGGCATCATCTATCGTGTGTTGTGCATGAACTTTTTACATTTTTCGTTTCTTTGTGAAAACCCCGTGGTAGATTTTCACAAAGATTGGCAGGTAGCATCAAATAGACAGCAATCAGTAATGAAATCGATGAGTGTACCAAATTTTAGGTTTTTCTTAATCTTTTCACAGTGATTTAGATTCTGATTTTGTTCCACACAAGAAGGTTGACTTCTCTTCTAACTTGAATTTTACATGAAACTAACCTAGAGCTTATCTTTCTGAGCATTTTGTGATGCAGGGACATACAAATTAACATTGGTTATCATCGCTGCTGTAATTCGTGACAAACATTATTTTTGTATATGCAGCCATGTGGATTGTGGGCAACATGTCGTTTTGAATGTCTGCTTTGTGATATACCATTCAAAGATACAGTGATTTCATTTTGATACCCTAGAAAGATCTAAAAAAAGTTACGACCTAATAGAATGCACAGTTTTCGTTTTTAATCATGTCATATATTCATGTATATTTTCTTTAATTCTAGGATTATATCAGTCTATGTTTTATTTCCAGTTACTCGATAAAACATATTTATTAACCTCGGAATAGTTAGCTTAAAATTATTGCATAGTATGTCCTACATGTCCGTACTTAATTCTATATATGCACTCAGAAGAGATAGAGAGAGAGAGAGAGAGAGAGAGAGAAGGAGGGAGAAAGGGAGAGAAGCGGAACCGTCTATCGGTGAAAGTCAAACCTGATTCATTTGGACCAATTTAATGTTGATATTGCCGTTGTAAAGAGATATTTATCTCACCTCTTTTGTGTCATCTGTTATGGCCAGACGCGTGAAATGGCACGATCCTATATAGGTACAACATTTTTTGTAGTCTTTTTTTAATGCAGATTTTTTCCTAAAATAGACAATTCTTGCAATTTCGTGCAGGAAATAAATAAACAAATACACACACATACACACACACACATATATATATATATATATATATATATATATATATATATATTCTTATGGAATAGACGCATACATATAGTTATCATTACCATTACCATATTAGAATATGGCATTGAACGGGGAGCTGAAGATCACACACACACACACACACACACACATAATTATGCTTATATCGTTGCGTAAATGTGTGGCATAGGAAACAAGCACATACATGTACTTCAGTTTGTCTCGAGTATGATCAACCACAAACAGTTTTTTGTCTTGTGCCAAACGGGAGTTGCGTTCACAGGGATTATTAGATGATCACACTTTTATATGAAAAAAAAAATCTTCACTTTCATACTGTCTCCGCATTTAGACCGCTAGCAGACATTGATGGACGTGGAAAATTCCAAACTCCTTCACATGAATTATATTTTAGCACAATAACGCACAAGTCCGCATAATGCTATCTAAATAACGTGAATAATGTATGCTTGTGTGTGTGTGTGTGTGTGTGTGTGTGTGTGTATGGATTTGCGAAAATGCTTATGTGGGTACAACTTTACATCTTCGAAGTTTGTGTTAGCCTGTTAGTCTGCAAGACCAAGAAATAACATTATTCCTGAGAACAATTCACCTACACCATAAGCCACACACACCATAAATCTATTAGCTCCATAAGATATCTTCCATTCGCAACTATAGTTAAACCCAAATTAGTTGAGCTATTTAATCTCTCCCTCTATTTCTACACTCACATACGTACACCATGTGTACACAGATTTGTGTACTTAATTGCGTGCTTTCTATAGAAAAACATACATATAAGTGTGTGTATAATGTCGTATGATTATATATATAAATCAAATGTCTCTTTTTCCGTTTACATAGCGAATGGTAAGTTTACAGGTAAAAATGGTATGTTTATTTCCAATGTTCTCTACCAACTTGACGAAGGATTGGTGATAAATAAAAGAGGCACAGTTATTCATGACGGAATAAAACTCTTGACAAATGTGAATAGGAATATGAATCAGTCCTAGTAACATGCGAAACTTCTGGAGTAATAGGAGATAAGTCGTTAAATGGTAGCGATGGCTCCCTTATTATGAGACCATGCAGTAGCACTGCGAAGTAGCCACAGACTGTAACTTGAAGGAAATTTTGAAGTTTTCATTGCAGTCATATATCATAGGTATATGAGATGCTAAGAAGTGCATAAAATACGATATATATTTTTAAAATAGCAGAGTTGAACAAATTTGGCAACAAACGGACTTATCAACAGGTTTCGCACTCGGTATTGGATAAAACGCTATTTGGTTGCCTCTGTATTTTGTATCTCTGGACCTCAGTATAGATCATCTATGAAATTGCACCACAAGTAGTAAGTGGTGATGCATTTGATAGCCAGACGTTTATGTAGAAGCTAGACAGGGCCTGCTGTTACATATTTAATGAACCCTGTGGCTGATGGCGATTTATACTGACAAGATAAAAGTGCTGATAAAAGATTTTCAAAAAATGGAATTGGTGCCCCACAACATCCATAATGAATATTGCTTTTTATTCACCGGGTCCTCCGCTTTTTTTTTTCCACAAATAATTGAACAGTGATGTTACATACACACTAGCAAGAACTTGATTATGTACATAGCAAACATAATTAGCCTGAATTTAGTTCTCCAATTTCTAATACTACCTAGAATCCATTAATCGTTTCCATGCCTAGACTATGTTTGAAATGCATATATAAATTAGACTTTGCTGGTTCCAGATCAAGTCTTTCATGACAATATGCAATCCCTTCGTGCAAGAACAATAACGCCGAATAGACTACACATCAGAGCATAGATTTGTCAAAAAGATCCATCAACAACTAAACTCACTTATCGAAAAGCCTCTAATTTACCAATAAAAAATTATGATGTATCATGGTACACATACAAAGATATGCTATGCTGTAAGAACTATCAGGCTACCAGTATCCTACATTTAAGCTTGGTGTAGTGTCAAAAATTAAATAAAACTGTAATGAAGTGACTGGATTCCAACAGTCCAAAGTCCATCTCTATCATCCAGAACACATGCACAGTTTGGATGATAAATTCTTCCATGTCTTTATTCCAGAGTATCATACCATGAATATGACATTATACTCTATGGTTTTTATATACAATGGCATCATGTGCACTGAATGTGTGTGTTATTTTGTTGCCATGGCTCGGTGTAAAACATTGCCTGGTTCGCGTCCTGCTCATTGGAAGGGTTGACTGATTTATCTGTGAGTCATGCTCCCTGTATTATATCAATGAGAATTTTAAAGCCAGGATGCACATTACGTAAATGCAGTATATATTATACTTCTATAATATAAAAAACAAACAAAAAACAAACAAAAAACAACAAGTATCTCAATAGCACATACTTGTAGAATGTGTCACTACGTCTAGGCCCTACCTCTCATTTTTTTGTTGTTGATGTGATTTTCTTTATCCTTGAGATATCTTGCTCTCCTGTATAATCTATGTCATACAAGCATTGTCTGTAAAATGCCTGTTGTGAACGTATACACGTGATTTTTCATATATACATTTTAGCATTAAGAGAACATAATGTGTTGAATAAACTGCAGATATACAATTTGTAAGTGGTTAAATGCACAGTAGACAAAAAAAAAATCATTTATTGATACAGAGCAGTCTTTGGATTAAATTCATCAAATTGAGTTGTGATATTTTGACATCAATCACACTCTCTCACGATCGTTCTCTATATGTAAACCTATATGAGCTATACTGAAAACACGGATGTGTTTCTTGAATTTATTTAATCTCCAAGGGAACTACACTGCAAATATATAACGTCACATATCATCATTGTCTCCTCATGGAATAATGGCATCTATTAAGTAATAAGATGTTTGTCTCTTATTCTTCATCACAGTCCTTCACACTAATATAGATAAGAAACAATATCATACCGAAATTAAATTGACTGATAATCACGTATCTCTTATGAGGTAGATGGACAGCGAATGAAAATCTGTGATACTTTGCAGGGGCGGATCCACGAATTACGTAAAGGGAAGGCACCTTCAAAAAAAAAAAAATAAACAGGGGGGGGGGGGGGCATTTTTTCTCTTTATTTCTGTTGTTTTAACGAAATAAATATGGGGCCGCCCCCGGTGCGCCACCTTCTGGATCTGCCACTTTTTTTTAATCTAATCAAACATTCTCTTTTATTATCTTGTTTATATCACAGTTTCTAGGTCAAGGGCCCTTGTTACCTAGTGTCATATTGATATTCATTTATTTATTTATTTTTCTAATTTATTCATTCATTAATCTATATCTATCATTGATGTCTACGTATGTGTATATATGTATGAATGTGCACAGGCATGTAGATATTCATTCATTCTTATCATTAATTTCATGTTCTTTAAAGCCAATGGCTTCATACTAATCAAACTTTGAATAATTTTGAAATCAATTTATGCACACAAATGTTTATATAAATTATGTACATATGAAATATAAAATGAAGAGCTTGCTTCCAAAAGGCGTAAATCCATATTTTTTTTTTCATTGGAGTTCAGTTCAGTTCAGTTCAGTTTTTATTTCTGCATTTCAGAATCAATACAAATCAACAAATCAACAAAATACTTACATAGTCATTTACACAGCTAATATTCGTAACGTTTGGATCTTACATACATTTTCTTTTTTTTCAAGAACGAATATCATATATGAAAGGAAGCAATAGGAAATGATACAAATGAAATGCAGGGGACCATCATCATAAGCTAAGCTTGACGAGGAAGATGGCCCCAGGTAAAGAGATATATAAAGAAAATCTTGCCACTCACTGAGTGGGGGGTAATTGTGCAAAGGGCACAATAAAGAGATACATAAAGAAAATCTTGCCACTCACTGAGTGGGAAGTAATTGTGCGAAGGACGTGCGGTGCAGTGCGGTGTGCATTGTGTTGGGATGAATCTTGGTTTGCACGTTGAGTGTTATTTTGTGTATCAGTGTGATGAGGTGAATGTTACTTCAGTTATGGCCGTGAACTCATTGTTTAGGGTGTTTGTTGACCAGGTGGTATGAATATTTATGTGTCAGAAGTATACTGGGTTATGAGGGTGTTTTTTAGTTCTCGTTTGAAAATGTTCAACGACGTACATTGTTTTAAATTAGGGGGTAAAGAATTCCAAATATCTGGTCCATTATGTTTTAATGATTTTTGAGCTAACATGATTCTGGGGTTTTCGAGGTGGTAATCGGACGACTGACGTGTTGGATATGAATGAACGGTGGAATTTGGAGTGAAGAAGCCATCAAAAATTTTTGGAAGACAATTAAATGTATATTTATACATAAAAACAGCAGTTTGAAAGGTGTGAAGATCCTCAATTTTCAATGTTTTTAGTTGACGAAATAGGGGATGGGATGGGGATAAGTAACGGGAATTGGTAATCAAACGTACAGCACGTTTTTGGAGGGTAAGAATTGGATTAATTTTAGTTGAGCCACAGTTTCCCCAAACGATATTGCAGTATGTGATATGTGGTAAGATCAATGCATTGTATAGAATAGTCAGGGAATTTTGAGAAATGAAGTTTTTCAGTCGATATAAAATTCCTACAGTTCTTGAGACAGACGTGTGGATATCATGAATGTGATCGTTCCAAGTTAAACTCGAATCAATTGTGATTCCTAAAATTTAGTAGATCTTACTTCAGTTAAGGATAATCCATCAATATTAATATTATAACTGCTGTTAATGTTCTGTGAAGCAGTAAGTTTAAAACGTATAAAATTTGTTTTAGAGACATTAAGGGATAATTTATTACATATGAACCATTCGGAGACTTTGTCTATTTCCGTCGAGGTTCTCATGGGAGTAAAAAAATATTAGTATCATCCGCAAAAAGTATAAATTTAAGAGTTTTTGATGTATTTATTATATCATTGATATATACAAGGAACAAAATGGGGCCAAGAATTGATGCCTGGGGAACACCACATACAATATTAGAGTTCGGAGATTTAGATGACTTAAATAGTACATAATGCTTTCTGTTGGATAAATAATCAATAATCCAAGAAAGTGCTAAACCACGAATACCATATCCTTTTAATTTGTAAATTAATATATCATTATCTATGGTATCAAAAGCCTTTGATAAATCCATGAAAATTCCTATAAAGTGTTTTTTATTTGCAAAAGATTCAGTAATCTTATCTAACAATTGAATTATAGCTAAATCGGTGGAATGGCCCTTTCTAAATCCAAACTGATTAGGTATAAGTAGGTCATTTACATGAAGAAAAATGTACAGACGTTTATGAATAATTTTTTCCAGAATTTTAGAAATACTAGGTAATAACGATATTGGTCTATAATTTGTTAAAAGAGAAGGGTCGTCTTTTCTTTTGAAAATTGGAACTACTTTCGCAATTTTTAATGAGTTTGGGCATATTCCAGAAGACAGTGAAAGATTGAAAATGTAAGATAAAGGTGTGGTTATTTGTTTGATGATTTTCTTCAGTATATAAACTCTTATTTCATCATGGCCACTAGATCTACTTGGTTTTAATCTGTTAACAATCTCCAGTATTTCTTCCTCATCTGTTGGGGTAAAGAAAAGGGATTTGTCGCAGTTTGGTGGAAGAAATTCAGTAAAGTTTGAATGAACATGTTTGTTTTTTATTTTTGAAGCTAATTGGGGGCCAATATTTACGAAGTATGAGTTAAAAGCATCAGATATTTCATCAGGGTTTATGAGTTCTTTGTTGTCATTATAAAAAAAGTTAGTGCCTTTTGTTTGCAAGCTCTTGATATGATGGGATGTGCTTAATTGACGCTGTCGAAAATTGTTTAACATTGCATAATTTTTATCACGGTGAAAGTTAGTGTAAAACCAGAAACAATGGGCGCCATGAAACTTTCGATAATTCCCGACCATAAAAAAAAAAAAGATTCAAAAACCGACGAGAATACTTCCCGGTCGTAAAAACCGGGATTGCAACACACTGCTATAGTCGATATAAAACACACACACACACACTCAGAGAGAGAGAGAGAGAGAGAGAGAGAGAGAGAGACAGACAGACAGACAGTCAGACAGACAATAAAACTATTTATGCGCATGAATCTTTATTATAAAAAGTCTAAAGTCTTCTACACCACAGACAGAGACAAACATACGGAACCAAATACATAGCTTTCTATGGCAGTCGATTTCATGTACTGATGGATTCAAATAAATAGATATGATTTTTTCATTTCAATTCTCTATGCTTGAACTATACGTTCATGTACCACATGTACCAAGGTAGAATTCATTTACTAAAAGTCTGGATTGATGATTTCTTTGTTTGTTTGTTCGTCTGTTTTCCCATTATTAAATTTGTAGCAAAAAAGCTGCTGAAAACTGCTTATCCAGTAGTAGCGAGCCAATGGAGTAAAATGGAGTCAAAAGGGGCCTGAGCTTTCGATCCTAGCAGAATCTCCGTCAGAGGCAAATGACCAAAGATGTCATTTTGACTATGACGAAGATTCTGCAAGCGGCTTTTGACTTCATATTATATTTGTATGAGAAAAGTTTGTTTTTGGTTACCCTTTAGTTACCTTAGCCAACAGTGGCCACGGACCAAAGTTAGCCATTGTTCTATATACGTCTTCTATTTCTAATGATCGATATCGGTCCCCCAAATATCCCAAAAAGATATAACAGCTTAAATTCAGATGAAGCCTTCATATTTTATTTGGTGCCTCTGCAATTTATTTTGGACCAGAAAAACGTCAAATTATAATATTCAGAAGGTCTTCGAAAGGGCAATCAGAGGAAAAAGTGTCGAGCCCTGATGTATGTTTGTATGTGTGTGCATTTACATCTCCATTCATTCATTCATTCATTCATTCATTCATTCATTCATGCATTCATTCATTCATTCATTCATTCATGTCATAATCTATTCGTTCACTTATTAATTTCTTTTTGCTGATTTCATTTGCATCTTTACTATTATCATTATTACAATTATCATAATCTAAAAAAGCTCTGCAGGATTCATTCTTTGACACCAGAGGATAGTAGTTTGGTAAAGTTTGAATATTTCAGCTTCTTCCTATTGAGGCCCGTTTCCTGGGTTTAAAACCCAAATCATAGATTTTATTCATTTCAAGGATAGATAACTGTGAGTAGTGGGTTGCCCTAGGGATCAAATTCCTAATCGATGAAATCAGACAAAGGTTATATTTGACATATAATAATATTGAAATAAACTGAATTGATGTGGTTCATTGAATGAAAACAGCAGGCCAGTGACTGAAATACAGTCAGTTAAAAACAAATAATGACACAATTACAATTATTATGAAACAACAATTCTCAAACAGTATATGGAATTATACATACAATTGAAAGTAACAATAAGTACTTGTATTTACAAATCTCGTCTTTTAATTTTCTTTCTACAACACTGGATTATGGGTAGGACCAGTGGACACCTAGATATGAGCACACAGGGAAAGTTTGCACAGAGAAAAAATCCATAAAGAATATAAAGCACTTTCTTACTTAATTATCCAGTCAAAATATGAAAAATCCCAAAGGTATTCAGTGAAACTTTTGAGAACCATGAAATACAAGTAAGTATAAGACATTCCATCAAACTTTAAATTTTCTAACTTCTGGATCATTATTTCACCTTAAAAAAGAAGAGCAAACAGCACAATATGGACAACGCACGGATAAGCCAGAACACACTTTCTTAAACCCGTTATCTAGCATTAAGCTAATTTTCTCCTAGTTTAACTGGAGCACTGTTTGAGTGAAAGCTCACGTGTTTCACACCGATGTTTACCGATAGGAATACAATTAAAAGAAAAAAAAAGAATACGAATGTTAGCTGAAGCTCTTTTTTTCTCGAATGACATTTGACATTGATTCTTGATCATTATAATAAAAATACATCATTCGAAATAAAACTGATAGCTTATCAACCAAGAATGCATTAAAAAAAATATGCTTGTTACAGATGGTGACGGAGACACTCTGTCTTAAAAAAAAAGAAAAGAAAAGAAAGAAAAGAAACATCTCTCTGAACTGATCATTATACTCTATGATATTCTTAACACTTATCCCATTCCTTCCTGAATTCTAAAATGCCATAGACTTAATATGCAGGTCACCAGGTTCCCGTACGGAACAGGTGAAAGCAGATAGTACATTCATGCTTCATTACTTTAATACGAAATATTACAAACTGTAGTTTACAGAAAACTTTAGATATACAAATTTTATACATAATACGTTCCAAACTGCATTTATAAAAACACAAACATGTCAATACACTTCATGAATCATAAAGAGTAGAAATAATTAAGGTTTGAAAGAATCAGTTAGAACAGAGAATGTAAGCAGAAGGGAGAAAGAAAACCTAAGACGGCACGTAGACAATTAGGGGAAATACAAGAGAACCACGCACACACACACACAAAGGACGGCAAGCTATGAGATGATCTATAAAACTGAAATGTCTTCAAGCGCATACTAATTTTGTAAGCACAGAGGATATGAGAAAATGACAAAGAGAAAAAAACAAATATGGGAAAGACATGCGAGAAGCCGGGTCAGCCTCATAACTTTCATTTAGGACAAGTGCAGTGAAAATGATAAAAAATGTAAATAAAATGTTAAAAAAAATGTTTATCAAGAAGGAGGACTACACATTAAACAGTGGATCAATGATATCGTTACCTCTACAGAAATGAGTGTTCAGGACATGAGATTAACGAATTTGACGGGTGGATATCTGACTCCGGGAAAGTGGCAAAAGTCTCTATGGCGTATCTATATTCATTTCATTTTATTCTATTTCCGACAAAGTTCTATGATACAATATGACATTTGCAAATTAGACAATAAAATGAATACAATATGACCTGTTGCCTATTCAAGCGAAATTAATTCAGAATATATAGATAACAACCTTCTCCCCCGCCCCCGGCCAAAGGTAGCGATTTCTTAGAAATTTCTGTTGCTTAAGGGTTAGTTAAGAGTGAACACACCTCTAACCCCGTCAGGTATTACGTGTATATCAAGAGTGGCGTAAGGATTTAAGCAGTTTTTCATTTCCTTAGTACATTTTAATCGCTTTATGAATAATACAAACATAAACACCGGCAGTATCAAGATGAAGAGAGGACAGAGTACAATCCAAGTATTCGTGTTCCTTGTGAAGGCTTCATGTGGTGTTGTGCTTGCACTGCTGCTTTCTTTCCTGAATTTTCGGGAAAAATATATTTCGTCAGTTGTTCCTACTGCGGTTTTAATTGTTGTCTTGTGGCTGCTGGAAGGAATTCTAGAGTCTCCTAACTCAGTAACGTGTGTTGGAGGGTGATAAACAAAATGAGAACAAGACTCAGATGTTATTGGAAATGTTGGTTCGTATGAACAGCAATTGATGGACAGATGGATATCCATCAAAAAGTTCCATGTTACATTATCATTTATCCGCACTGGTGCCCCCTCGTATGGAATATTTCTTGCATCTTGAAAGCAGTAGAGAGAACCTTCTCCATCGCTGCCAAGCAAATATGTGCAGCTAACTTTATTGAATGTAGCTGAATACTCAGAGCGTTTTATGATACATCGTGCTGGACTTGGTGGACGCAGGACTTCAATGAACGCGTCTTCAGTGAAAACGTTACTTTCCCCGTTTCTGAGTTCCCTTAGAACAAATAGGTAAAGTTGGCTGTCCTCAGAAGTGATATTGTGTATACTGAGGATTACTTCTATGTGAGTTGATTTTCTCACAACACGAACAGAGAAACGGCTGCTTTGCTGGGGTGTGAGGCAGCCAGGAACCATGGTCCCATTTTTATAGAAAGAACATGAAGAATCAATCAAGTGAATCTCATATTCAAATGTGGAATCACTGGCCAGAGATTGATTAAACTCCAGCGACCCGTCTCTCCCTTCGTAGAACTTGTGGACTTGCACAGCCAGGCTGTTGCTGAGGCACATAATTAGTACTGTCACTACTGGAAGTAGGGAAGGTCTGCTGTAAGCCATTGGGTTTTTTTTTCTTCCGATGAAATCAATTTTGTGAGCCGGTCATTGTCCTGTTGGGGAAACAAAAGGACACAGGCATTATCATAATAGTGCGGAAGAAAATTTTGAGACCCAGAAAAGTTATTAGATACATTTTTTTTTTTTCATGTTGGTGTTGTTTATTCGTGTTCAACAAACTTTCGTGTTTAACAAACTTTAAGCAACTGAGTTGGTAAAAAAAAGAATAGAACTAGACTACCTAGGACCTACACGTAGATCTAAATCCTATCCTCAGAAAAATTGAAAAAAAAGTATTGAAATTATGGTTTAAAATGAACTGTCTTTGGCATGCTTGAGGTAAATGCATTCATGCTGGTTTTATTTTCATTTCCAAACGATATATATGGATAAGACAAAGGTCAAAATGATGGTTTATTCTTGCAGCATATAATGTCGCGTAGTGCGTACTTGACTTCGTCGTGATTTCGTCGTGAATCTTGCTTGAAATTTTATGGATTCTTCGTCTTTTCGTGACTGTGTTCCAGCATGAGCTGATTTTATCAACGAAGAAGGTGCGTATCAACCGGAAACATTTGCTAAAGTGCAATTATACAAAGCGGAATTCTACAAATTGTAAATCTTGCCATGCTTGACATTTTGCAACTACCACACCGTGATAGTCCCGTGTATACAGTTTTCTGTGATATTTATTAACCTTCTGGCCACGTCTAGGGCAGGCGTACCTAAATATGAGGTACCTTGCACGCACGCGTAAGTACACTCGTGATGATTACTGACGAGATTGTAGACCAGTTCCCAATTAACTGACCATCAAGTGCATTGCTCTCGCTTCATATCTTGCCCCTTTTTCATGATGCCAAAAGATACAAGAAACTCCAAAAAGAGTGCCGCTACAGCTATAGCTACCTGTGAAATGAGTAGCATGGCTATGGATGTTATGAGTGAACTCCTGGACAATTCTTCATTTATCGAGAGCATTGGAAAAGCTGTTCAGAAGGTTATACGACAGGCTATGGATGAAACAATACGCAAGTTGGAAACTGCAATTACAGAAAGAGAGGATGGTTTGAAAGAACTGATTGAAAGAAATGCCTCTACGCTCCATGACATTCAAGTGACCATGGACAGCAAACTGGCTGATATCGATGGAATCAAATCCACCATGGAAAAACAGAAGGAGACCATCACTACGCTCACATCAAACCTCAACTCATTAGAACAATACAGCAGGAGGAACAATGTCAGAATCTTTGGGATACCTGAACGACAGGGAGAAGATACAGATCAGCTTGTGTGTCAACTAGCGGATAAGCTTGGAGTAGGTGTAGCACATGAAGACATAGATCGCTCACACAGAATTGGACAACCTGCACATCAGGAACAGCCCTACGCCGACGCTGTAAGTTTGCGGAACTCGAGGAACAACTCCCGCCCCATCATAGTGAAGTTTACATCATACAAGACTAAGCACAGCTTCATGAAAGAAAGGAGAAAGTTGAATGGAACAAGAACAGTTGTCGCAGAAGATCTAACTCCAAGCAATGCCAAACTCTTGTCTGCAGCCTACACCACAAGAATACAACAGCAGCATGGTCTTTCGATGGCAGGATTTTCGTCATGACCAAGGACTCAAACAACCGTGAGAGGAAGAAGTTGATAAAGTCTCATTCAGACATGAACCGCTTAGAGTCATAGTTCTAGAGTGTCTGACGGTATTCTATAGCATAAGGTCATGTATCAATGTATTAACTTCCCACCGCGGTGACGAGATGAACATTTCACCCTTTCCAGCATTCTCCACTGTATTCTTGTAGAAAACCATAAGAAGTTTGTTTCCGGTTGATTGCCTTTGATTAGGTTCTTTATATCCTATCTATCTTAACTTATTGTGTATATTTGTGTGTCATCTTTGTTTCTTTGTGTGTGTGTGTGTGTGTGTGTGTGTGTGAATGTTTTATAGTGTAATATAAATGCCTGATCGTGATACATATTTTCGGTGTATAAATTCTATAGATATACAAAGTTTGTCAGATTTTTTTATCTCCTATAGAAAGTGAGGATTATGTGAATAGACCTGATCAATCATTTTACACTCCAGATGAGTTCAACAGTTTTGTGGTTGAAAAAGGTTTCACTAATGCTCCACTTGATTATTTTTCCTGTGTTCATTTTAATTGCCGCAGTATTCATAAAAAATTATGATAATTTGATATCTGTTTTGGGTAGTTTAGATTTAGAATTCTCTGTAATAGGATTGACAGAGACCTGGTTGCAAGACTCTGATTCATTTTATAACATTCCAAATTATAAAACATGTATTAAAGGTCGCCAAGGACGGAAGGGTGGAGGCGTAGGTGTTTTTATGCATGATAGTTTGATATTTCATGAAAGAACTGATTTAGATGTAAATACCACATATTTTGAATCTGTTTTTCTCGAAGTTCGTAACTCTAGAAAGAATATTGTTGTGGGAGTGGTGTATAGGCCACCTAATGAGTCTGTGCAACTATTTTTAGAAACTCTTGAAGTGCTTCTTAATACATGTACTGTTAATAGAAAAGGTAAATTGGTATACATTATGGGAGATTTTAATATTAATTTATTAAATGTCAAGTCTTGCCAAGATGCAAATAATTTTATTGATTTATTAATGACATACTCTGTGTTTCCATTAATTCATCTTCCTACTCGAGTTACAAATACCACAGCGACCCTCATTGATAATGTATTGACAAATTATACAGAACAAATTACTTCAGGTGTTGTTTTTGCTGATGTAAGTGATCATCTTCCTGTATTTTCTATTTCTAAGATGAAGGTTAAAAGAAATAAGTTTGAGTATGATTATATGAAACGTGAGATTAATGATGATGATATACATGCGTTTATATGTAATATTAATGATATTTGTTGGAATTTTGAAGGTGATGTAAGCCAAGCTTATAATTCTTTTTTGAATAAATTTACAAGTGTGTATAATACATGTTTTCCATTTATTCCTGTTAGATATAATGTGAAATATAAGAATAAGCCTTGGTTTACCAAAAATTTATTGAAAATGTGTAAGAAGAAGTGTGTATTGTATAAGAAATATTTGAAAAATCCAACTGATTACCGTAAATGTGTGTATAAAAAATTTCGTAATAAAGTTACAAATGAAATTAAAAAGGTTAGAAATGATTGTTATAAAAGGAAGTTCAAAACTGCAACAGGAAATATGGAAAGTGATAAATGATTATTTAGGTCAATGTTTAAGTGATAAACTTATGCCACAATCAGTTCAGCATAATGACCAGGTTTTATGTGATCCAAATAAAATATCAGATTTGTTTAATGATTATTTTATTAACATTGGACCAAATCTTGCCTCACAATTTGATAACGCTGCAAATGATCAACCCCATATTCAATATGTGAAGAAAAACACCACATCTGTTTTTTTTTTACTCCAATAACTCCTGGTGAAATTATTGATATTGTATGTAAATTCAAGAATGGAAAGAGTCCTGGGTTTGATGATATAGATATGAAATTAGTGAAGAAGGTTATACATATTATATGTTTTCCACTTTGCTTTTTATTTAATGCTTCTTTAAGGAGTGGAATTGTTCCTGATAGACTTAAAATTGCAAAGGTTATTCCTATTCATAAAGGTGGACATAAGGATGAATTATGAAATTAATTATTTTTAGACACATGCAATATTATAAATAGTAGTCAATATGGTTTTAGATCTGGCCATTCAACATCCACAGCTTTGCCTGATTTTGTAAACAAAATAGCATCAGTTTTTGATAATAATGAGATAATGATTGGTTTGTTTTTAGATCTAACCAAAGCATTTGATGTTTTAGATCATTCTATTTTACTGAGTAAGTTATATGCTAATGGAATTCGCGGTGTTTTATGGACTTGGTTTAAAAGCTACTTAGATAGTCGTCAACAATATGTAAAGTTTGGACATGTTAAATCTCAAATGCAAACTGTTAAATGTGGTGTGCCTCAGGGCTCCATTCTTGGCCCGCTCTTATTTATATTGTATGTAAATGATATTATTAATGTGTCATGTAAGTTGAGATTAATTCTTTTTGCAGATGATACCAGTGTGTTCATGTCTTTTAAAGGTACTACTAATATGCAATATAAATTTGTTTTAGAGTTTGATAAATTGGTAAATTGGTTTTGTATTAATAAATTGCTTGAATTATAAAAAGACAAATTTTATGGTTTTTACAAATCGACATGTGAATACAGATAATATCAAAATTAAAGTTGGAAGCTATAATATTACAAAGGTTTCCTCCGTAAAGTTTTTAGGTATTATTATTGACGACAAATTATCTTGGAATGTTCACATTGGTGTTATTTGCAATAAGATTGCAAAGTGTTTGGGTGTTTTGAATAGAATGAAAAAGTTCCCACAAGAAATTTTATTAATTGTATATAATTCTTTAATTGTACCACATTTGAATTATTGCTTATCTGCTTGGGGAAATTCAAGTGAGAAAAATATGAACAAACTTTTCAAACTCCAAAAAAAAAAAAAAAAATGGCTGTTAGAATTATTTGTCATTCACCTTATCGTGCACATACAAGACCTTTGTTTTTACAGTTGAAGTTTCTTAATATTTGTGGTATGTATAAATTTCAAGTTGCAATCTTTATGTATTCTTGCCAAATTGATTTATTACCAAAGTTTCTTTTAGAGTGTTTTAAACTGAATAAAAGTGTTCATAGTTATAATACAAGAAACTTACATCATTTTCATTCGCCACAAATTCGAACATCTGTGTATAAGAGATCTGTATTTTTCTCAGGACCGCTTATTTGGAATCATTTGCCCGAAATTATCCAGAAAAGTCAAAGTTTAAACTGTTTTAAAAGGAGATATAAACAATATTTGTTGAATAATGTGTAATAATTTTCATAGGAAATTATATCATTTATCAAATTGGAACATTGTGAGTATTATCAGGTATTTTGTACATTGTAATTCCATCCAGGTATAGTGTTATGTGATTACTGCGTGTGTGTGTGTGTATGTGTATTGCGTGTAGGTTATAAGTGTTATGGTTATCTCAGGGTCTCAGCTTGTATATAAGGCCTCGGCCTTTCTGCTGATTCCTTACACTTGCATATTTTTTTCTGCACATGTGTCATGATCTTTGTATTGTCTTATTTTGCGTTGTATCTTTGTATGTTTGTATGCCAAATGTTAAATAAAGGAACTGAACTGAACTGAACATAATCAGAAGAAATACATCTTGTTTCATTGAGGACTTGATGGAAATGAAAATTGAGGGGCTGTTAAAAAGCGAAGTTGTATAGTTCAGTCCCCTTACTTACTTACGTTACATTACTACAACACATTTACTCAAATCTTGAAAAACTACAATACGACTACCGAACAAATTAATCAGTGAAAACATACACTTATCATTGTACCGATGATAACACGAAGCATCTTGCATCTTCCAGTAGCCAAAATGTAAAATCGCTGACTCTTTTCTTTGAAATATCTTTACAAGGCAATGCTACAATTCAGTGCAAAGACGAAAGCTGGTCTAAAACCAATGACAAACTGATAACGTTGCACATACATGTGATATTAAATTCTATACTAAGTAGATCTATAAGTCCTAGAGATTTAAATCTCACATTCATTGATCTTTCAATCATGCACATACCTGTCACGATAGTCCAGCAGAGAGCAGATGAGTAAGAGTTGCAAAGAGACGACCATGGATTACAAGGAAGCTGACGGCAGGAAAAAAGAATGATAATACAATGTAATGGATAAAAAAATACGAGACAGCACTGTGATAGTTTCGGTGTGTCTGCTGCAGACTTCTCGAAAATGGACACATTGGGCCTTCAGTTTGTACGAATGCGATCATCATGACCTACGGCACGGTTGCCTATAGATACGCTATACGCTTATCATAAAAGGTCTGTCTCCTGAGCACAATACTCAGTTCACACATGGTCGCGTCCCACAGCAGCTTCTGCTACTGAAGTATCGTGTTCTGCGCAGTCTGCGGGAGACGGAGATGCTCAGCTGGCTGGAACGTGTCTATTCATTCATCTGACGTGCAGCCAAACCTGATATACACTCCTTTCAGAAGAGGAATTTCGATGGTAGCTGCATCATGCACTCATACATGCATACATCCATTGTCCCAGTGGAGTATCCAGAGGGGGGCGCAACCGGCGCACGCCCCCTTTATTTTTCGTAAAAAACAAAAGAAATAAAAAGAAAAACAATGAAATGAAACCCGGAAGTGGCACCAGAAATATTAATCACGCCCCCCTTTACAGAATTCCTAGATCCGCCCCTGGGACCTACAACGAAACCAGGTCCATGATACATCCAAGGAAGCTCAAGAGCGGGAACTTCACCTGGTCATTCAGTTCAGTTCAATTTTATTCACCATCAATTTAGAACTAAATAATGAAAAGATACACAAAGATGCATAACTATATACAATGAAAATATAAATAAAGCAAAAACAATTAAACTAGATGGTGGGAACCCCAGGAAAAGTAGGGGGGCATCCCACGAGACCGACACCCACGAGTCATACGGTCCACGAGACCGACATCAATAATAGGTCCATGAGTCATACAGCCCACGAGTTATACGGCTCAGGAGTCATACAGCCCATGAGTTCGACACTACGCACAAAAGGCTCATGAGACCGACACTAAGCAAACTTAGCCCACGAGACCGACACCAAGCAATAAAGGCTCATGAGACCGACACTAAGCAAAGAAAGCCCACGAGACCGACAGTAGGCAAAAAAGGCTCACGAGACCGACAATAAGCTAAAAAGGCTCACGAGACCGACACTAAGCAAAGAAAGCCCACGAGACCGACAGTAGGCAAAGAAGGCCCATGAGACCGACAGGATAAACAGCGCCATCTACATGTCAATCACCTGTACAGGGTGTTCCATGAACGGAAAAATACATACTGGCGGGTGTAATTTCGTAACGCTATCAATTAAAAGATGGTGACCATCTACATAATTATGAACGTCATCAAATATGTATTTCTACTATCTTCTGGGGAGGGGGGGGGGGGCAACTGTGTCAGGGAGCGACATTGTTATCAAGTAGACAAATTGAATTGTATTCTTCATGCCCCCGCTCCCCCCCCCCCAAAAAAAATAGAAGAATTGGTATTCTTCATCACCCCAAAAAGGAGACAAAAAACACAAATGAACTTAAAAGAGGACAATAACGATGTATGGATTGATTTAGAGCATTGATAATGCCATCGTGCTATTTTTAATAGGCTTTACCAGTTTTTAGCTAGAAAATGGAAAAGATATAAATTTTACCTCTTCTCTTTCCCGATTCACTTGTTACTTATTCTATTTAAGATATTCTACCCTCCTGCTTTGACGTTTTACAGGAAGATCTATTTGTAATTTTCTCTGTAACTATGATGTATGTCGCAGGTATTCACCTCAATTTTGTGGCTTGTGTTATTCTCTTCCAAACAGTACATTTTATCGTGAAATACAATAGCTGTTTTCATGGATGCATCTGGTTTTTTCCGAATCCCTAACGCTACCTTAATAGACGATTACGTTATTTTTTATTTTTAATTGATACTAAATCAACACCCTCGCAGGTTTATTGTAGAAAGATCTGTTACACACTTTTACTGTACTTTGTTCATTTTTTTTCACAAACACACACCCATGCTAACGCAATTAAAGATCCTGATCATTTCGGGGGGGGGGGGGGGGGGGCAACTGATGGGGCAACACCCTGCCGGAGATGGCAACTCTTCTTTTCCATCTCTCATATCTTCCTATGCTATTACTGGTATCAGGACATCCTATACAATTAATTGGTCGATAGGTGGCGCTGTTCATCCTGTCGGTCTCGTGGGCTTTCTTTGCTTAGTGTCGGTCTCGTGAACCTCTTTTGCGTAATGTCGGTCTCGTGAGCCTTGTGTGCGTAGCGTCGGTCTCGTGGACCTTTTAAGTGTAGTGTCGGTCTCGTGGGCTTTGTTTGCTTTAAATACTGTCGGTCTCATGAGCCTTTTGTGCGTAGTGTCGGTCTCGTGAGCCGTATAACTCCTGGGCTTATTTTACTTGATGTCGAACTCGTGGGCTTTATTTACTCAGTGTCGAACTCGTGGGCTGTATAACTGGTGGGCTGTATGACTTGTGAGCTGTATGACTCGTGGGCTGTATGACTTGTGAGCTGTATAACTTGTGGGCTGTATGACTCGTGGTGTCGGTCTCGTGACGTGCACCCAAAAGTAGTTCTTATATACAATTGTATAGGGGGCCCCCAGTAATGCTTAAAAATTAATATACATGTAAAACAAACAAACAAAAGAATCAATATACATTTTAAGTTTGTACATTTGGTTTGGTGGGAAAGGGAAAGACAGCATGCATATATACATGTAGGCCCTATATGTATATATATATGTATATATATATATATATATATATATATATATATATATAATGCATGGCAAACAACGGCGAAAATCCAAGAGAGAAGAAAAAAGAGTAAAAAGCAAGGCGAGTATGATTGGAAAGGTGGGAGTATAGTAAGCGAACGTTGGACTCGAGACATAGTGCTCGCATGAGTAATGATTTTCATTCATGCGAGTATAAAGTGTGAGTAGGATGACAATAGATTTGTCAATTTTCCCCCGGAAGGAGTATGTTAAATGACAATCGCTTAGATCGTGATAAAGTAGAACAATGCTTTATTACTTCTGGAAGAGCATTCCATAGTTTGGGTAATTTTACTTGGAATGAGTTCAGGGCTAATGTTGTGCTTACTGAATCATGATTCAGAATCATCTAGATGCCTGTTTTCTAGGGATGCACAAAGATTTTCACAAGTGGCATTTGCGCCTTTGATAACAAGGGTCTAGTGCAGCCATCTGTCCATACCAGGCATCCTTCTGAGGAGTCTAAATTTTCATTTTGAACTCTAACACAATGTCGGGTATATCTTCTTTGATTAATCATTTTAATGAAATCAATTTCACCTAATGATGAAATATATCAGACAAAAGTCAATCCCGTCATTGAATATGTGTAAAAGTGTAAATCAGAGTTAGGTCCTATGTTGTGACAGTGTTTGTAACTGCGCTCTTGTGATGGAAAGTCAATTTTATCATTTCCTGATTAATTCCTAGCAGGGTTAAAACGCAGTTCTTTATCACCAACAGGAATGTCCAGTGAAGTATTTATATCTTGTTGGTCTATTTTTGCGCAATTTCTATATGTACATTCCCGTGTATTTACCATTAAGTTTTGAAGGATGGTGTAGCAGTTACCATCATAAACACTTTACCTGAAAATTTTTGAGATAGTGGTATACACTATGGACATCATTATAGATTTCAACGTTGGTAAATAAATTTTGCCACATGAAAGATAGTCTAAAGATACAATCATTTTATTTTTAGACCCTAGAAAGATTTAAAAAGACGTTACAAGTTAATAAAATTCACATTTTTTTATAGTTTGAACTACAACTGTGTATAAATTTGCTTCTGGACATATTCTGTCAGTCTCTGTTTGATTCACAATATTCAATAAATCATGTCAATTTAGGTAACTTTACAATTAACGCATATTAGGTCCTACGATTTGTTAATGACTTTTATATAATCTGAAGAGATAGAAATAAGATTGTTTATCTGTGAAAGTCAAGCCTTCATGTGAACCAGTTCAATATCAGTATTACAATTGTATTATCGTACCAAGATTGTGTCATCTGCAGCTGTGGCTGGACGCCTAAGATGGCACTACCCCATAGGCTCGTTTTTTAATTTCTTTTTCTTAAATGCAGATGCTTTCTCAAAACAGATCCCATACATAATTAGAAAAAAAAATTATGCTACGAAACTTCGATGATGGCTTACAAAATATACAAAGACTTTGTTATTCATTCACACCACAGTCCGAAGTTCCTTAAATAGCAAAACACCTTGTATTTAACATATTATTTTACAGGTATGCATTAACTTACATTAATCAATACGTTAAATTACATCATACTGATTATAGGAAAAATATAATGAATCAATGAAAATTGTCTCTGTGCTCGAAAACAAATCCACGTTTGTTATACAAATTTTCTATTTCTCATTCTTCCCATTTCTCTTATTTTCTTGGTTCTCTTTTGTACTGTGCATACAATTTTACAACAATTCTTGAGTAGGATATAACATATTCAATGATCATGATGATCACTTTCATTATTAGAATGGCTAGTCCATTATAGAGAGATGTAGAATAGTCAATCCATTGTGTTTCTATTGTTGCTCAATATGTGCCAAAGCTGGTATGGCTGGAATAATATTATGGTCATGTGCTCCCACTTGATATGCATTCACAAGTAAATAATTTCTTTTCTTCACTTTCATGACATCTTAGATTTCGGACCACAGCCTAGGCATTGATGGACTTGAACATTTCTAAATATTTTGACGTGTAATGGTATAATTTATTTCCACACAATAGTCAACATAATGTTTATGTGTGTGTATGGTTTTGTGAGTTTTTCTCTTTTTTTTTTTTTTTTTTTTGCTGATACAACTTGTACTCATTTACATCTTCGTATTCGGTGTCAGCTTGTCAATTTCTTGACCAAGAATGATAGTATCCTTGAGAACATTTTACACACACCAAAATCCACATACAAAGAAAATCCACTGATGCAGTTATAGGTTGTCCTTTTGCACTAGATATCCACAGAGTTTGGCCTATTCAGAATTTCTCTCATTTTACGTGAAAGGGATAGTACAGAGACCTAACTTCAGGTTTCCAACATTTCTTGATGAAAAAAGAAACCTCGTATGAAATGTGAAAGAGGATGTACTCGTAAGAGGATTTCAACGCGTAAATTTGATGAAAGTTGGTTTTATAGGAATGTATGAGATATCCAAAAGAGGGCAATCCGATGAAAAGGTGGGGCCTACCTTTTATTACTATCACTTTGTTTTACTTTGTTTTTGAATGTTTCAACTATTATGAAACTGATTTTCATCAAATAAAAGTTAAATTCCTCTTAGAATGGTATGCTCTTTACTATTTCATATGTGCTTCTTGGTATCTCACAAAAACCAATACTACATTATCTCTTAAAGATAAACTGATTTACCCGTGTACACCAAATTCATCATGACATTCTGTAATAATTATTTGCATGTTTGTAAACCGAACTCGTTTTAACGGCTGCCATTATCTCGTAATCATTTTGCTTTTCATAATATGTCTACTGTTCGAAGATGTCTCATTTTTGTTTAATTTGGAATTTGAACTTTACAGTTCTCTCTCTTCAATATACGCATGCACCCGCGTATGTGTCTGTGTGTGTGTGTGTGTGTGTGTGTGTATGCGTGTGCGATTTACTGTTGTGTGTTATGTATTTATTGTCGAGGTTGTCAGTGGGTTATTATAGTTATCAGTTCGTGTTTCCTCGACAGTTGGTGTATTGTTGACTTAATTGAATCATTGTATTTTTTTTCAAATACTTTGAAGATAATCATAATCAACACGATCATCATCATACTGTGAATGCGTTATGCATATTTTTGTTCAAATGCATGCATATTGTTTATTCAAGCATGATGTCATGGAAAACTGCAATGGTAAAATCAGCTAAATCTGCATGTGATGGCTTAACGACTGCTGAGTTTCATTTTCGGTTTGATTCTGTTAGTGCCCATGACCTCTGACTTTGATAATACGTGAAGAGCATGGTTCCCTTATTTGATGAGTGATGTGTTCCTTTTTGTATGTTATAGCAGGAACCAACAATTTATCGATTCATTTTAAGCAGCACTTTCAGTATCGCTTTCATTAACCTTCAAAATACAGTGTATTTCCTGTCATTCTGACAACACCCAAATCTGAAAAAAAAAATGTATTGATGTCCCTATATAGGCCTTATTCACTGCATGTAATTAATTAATTCGTTTACCTTAACACTCTAAAAAAATGAGTGAAAAGTTCTCTCTTAAAGGAGTGAATACAAAAAAGAGTGAATTTATAAAAAGTGAAATTGGAGTGAATTTTGAGTGAAAATGTTCATGTTCATTTTCACTCATTTTGGAGTGACGTCAGGGATTACTCGAAGATTTTGGAGTGATCCCTGAGGTCACTCTAAAGAGAGTGAAAATGAAAACTTTCACTGAAAATTCACTCCAAATTCACTTTAAGTTTACTCTTTTTTGTATTCACTCCTTTAATAGTGAATATTTTCATTCGATTTTTTTTTTGAGAGTATGCAGCTAATGTTATTCGTACTCCATGAAACCTTTACAGGAAAGCTGTTGTTGAATATATGGAACCTGTGTGGGGGCTGGATGGTTTTTGTGAATGATTATTCTTGAGGAGCTTATAGCACTTTCAAAAATATTTTTAATAGAATGGTTAATTTCAAACTGATCATTATGGTATGTACATTAAAGACGTTGTCCATTATATGAAGTTACAGCAATTCGAATCATTTTGGTGGGTTTTGAATATGACAGGTTCTTTTCTGTTTTTTTATCTTCTATTTCCCTGTTAGGTACCTGAGTCAAATCTCAGTCATGTATGGACGGTATTAATAATTATGCTTGTTTATTTTTCATCGTCGGTCGTGCATTGCTAGAATGTCAATTGTTATGAAAAATCCGTCCTTTCGTGTTCTTTCACCTCGTAGCGTTTGGCCAAACAGGGCAAGAAATACACGTGGCTCAGAAAGGGGCCAGCAGGGCTGCCCATCAGCTAGCATTTTGCCAATGCCCTCTCGCTGTATGATGGCGGTGAGCGAATTGGGGCGAACTATTCAAGCAAGCGCAGCTGCCCCGCTCGGTGGGCTCGCTCCGTTCGCTCGTTATGGACATCATGCAACGAGAGGGCTTAAGAAAAAGGCTACCCATTAGCTAAAAGACTGTACTTGTAACTGCACTTGTACTTATTAGGTGATCCGAGTATCCTCTCGGATCACCTTCTGTATCTGTACATACTGATTCTTTATTCTTCTTTCTTTGTTTCTTTCTTTATTTCTCCTCAAAAGTTGTGCAGAGGTTAGCTCAGAAAGTGCATTGCCTCTCAATGTCAAACTTATACCATATATGTATCATGTCGCAAAGACAACAGCGCAAGTAAAATCATAGTGATCAGTCGACCGTGACGTCACTATGACGTCATTATATGAAAACACATTTTCATGCATATCTCATTAATGGAATGGAATATTTCAATGAAATTTACGTCACATATATTTCAAGTCAAGCGGATTCTACTCATATTCTCAAAATTAATTTTTATTTCAAAACGCGCGCGTCCGCGCGCGTTGAAATATTTGTATGCTCAAATCGAGCTCAAATTTTTTTTTGCACACGTTTCAGACCATTCGGAGCATTTCTTGAAAAATTGAAAAAATTGGACGGACGCGTACGCGCGCGCACATATTCGCACGCACAGCTAATATGAAATAGAAATTTTTAATTTTTTCACACGGATCGAATGTCCAAAATGTCAAGGATTATTTCTACCAAGTTTCAAGTCGATCCGACTCAATATGACGTCATACGGGCCCGTCAAATTCAAAATTCCGCGCGTGCGTCAATGGGATACACAGTACAACTATGCCAAAAAACCGCCATTTTTAAATCGGATTTTACTCGTCAGGATGGACGGTGACTCCCCATTTTCTTGACATATTCTGAAAGCTGATGAGTTGTACATGTCATTTCATGGGTTGGCTATGCTGACAAAATGATTAAAAGATATCAAATTACTTAATAAAGTAAAAAAGTAAATTTTCAAAATGACGTCATCAAATTTCAAGTTTACTCGAGCGTATCTCACCTATCCTTTGCCAATTTTCACCCAAATTTCAATATGTTGTAGCTTATGAAATGTTCTTTCATAAGTGTAAAACATAATTTTGATTGGATGACGGCATCACCTCGTAAAAATGGATTGAAAGTAACCTTGTCAAATTTGACCAGTTTACGTGTAATCTCCATGGGAGTGCAGTTTTTATGGAAATGAAAATTGACATTCCTATCTTTATCGAGCACTAGCTCTCTTATACTTCGGTGAATTTCTCCAAGATTGTGATATATTGTAGCTGAGACTTTGGGCTATCGTGAATGTGCCCTTCGTTTTTTCATACGATGTCGGAATCACGTCAAAAAACTTACTTGAAATTAGAGTTTATCTTCGATGTATTGAAATATTTCTTTCTTTTTGCAACTTTATGTGCAATAACTCAAGAAAAACATACCCTATCACCACCATATTTTGTACATATTTAGTTCATGTCACGAACATTATTTCATAAAATAACAACTACTTGATCAGACGCCATCTTGGGTATGTAAATTAGGGTCAAAGGTTATAGATGTTTCATCCTGTATCTTGGTGAATATATGTCTTATCTTTCCCATATTTTGCACACGTAAAGACCATGTTACAGGGATCATTTCATAAAATAATCACTTTTTGCTCAGATGCCATCTTGTCTGTGCAAAGTAGGGTCAAAGGTCATATGTATTTCTTTTTCTATCTTCGCTATGACGTGTTATCTCTATGGGAGGGAATTTTTTAGATGTGAAAATTGACATGACTCTCTTTATCGAGCACATTGCTTTGGTGAATTTCTCTCAGATTTTAATATGTTGTAGCTGAGACTTTGCACTATCCGAACTCGAATCATTGATTAAAAAAAAAATCGGATCACCTTAATTTGTCAGTGATGACAAATTACAATCTCTAGTTGTTTTTATTTTTTATTTCATAAGCACGGGAGTCAGAATAATGATGGTGTGCGGGTATACACTTTTAAAAGCAATGACTTTTATAGTGGCAGTGATGAACACATTTGGCGGCTGACGAACGCATTTACAATAGTAAAGTTTCAGCCTGTGACTTCGGTATCATGAATTATAGTGCGAGTGCATATACTTATTTACCTCATCTTGAATCCTTGAACTACAAAACTATAGACCATCTACTTCACAAATTGAAACATAATTTACATGCATTCCTAAACCATAATACGCTTATATGCAGAAGCAACAAGTAAAGATTATAAACCCTAAAACTGAATGATTATTTCATAACCCAGAAACGAGTAAAGAAGAAGGGAGAACATTAGGACAGAGATAACCATCTAGGATAAAGTAATCACATAGTGTGATTGAATGAGGGGATTACAAATGTATTTTGAGATTTACAATTCAGTAAGTAAGCAAAGCATACACAACACAGATATATTATGTATACAAACGCTAAAAAAGCGTCTTACATGTAGGTAGAATGGGCGTGAAATAAGATCTCAGAAACATGTATCGTACATAAGATAAACAGGCAAAAAAAAATCTATATCAACTAATTCAATCAGAGTTGATCGTTTCATTGATATGTACACAGAATGTAGGTTTCTACAAAGTCCATAGAGATACACACAGAGGCCCGAATTCACGAAGGTGGTACAATCTTTGCCCATGGTTTAAACCATATGGACAAAGACCGTAGATTTGAATGGGGCGCCAAGTGTCCCGTGACTTATTTCGTTACGAAATCAGTCATTTTGTCGACGAAATATTAGGACTTCGCGACGAAATTACTGATTTCGT
Organism: Diadema antillarum; assembly: GCF_040938485.1. NCBI lineage: Eukaryota > Metazoa > Echinodermata > Echinoidea > Diadematoida > Diadematidae > Diadema > Diadema antillarum. The sequence goes on along the minus strand of NW_027272184.1, from coordinate 119,779 downwards.
AACGACATAGATCATGCGACACTTGGCTTCCCATACAAAACTACGGTCTTTATCCATAATTATGGTTTAAACCATGAACATAGATTGTACTCCCTTCGTGAATTTGGGCTTGAATGTATCAAAATGTGCGTGGATCATTAATGGTTCAGAAAATCTTTTCAAGTCTTGATGTGCCACTGACAAGGCATTGATAATAACGTATATTACCATCGCACAGTGCAGGACGCGTTGGCTGTAGTCCTTATGTGCAATGGGGAACAGATAAAAATATTAGCTGAACTTTCCGCATTTTAGCGGTTAGCGGTGCATATTTTATGATGAGCTGGTACTTTGGATTTTCATTGTTGACAAATTTAGATCATGACATGATCGATGAGTTACTGATGTGTATCCATGTACTTGAAATCATAAATATAGACTTCTGAGACAGGGTAAATACTCGAGTGGAGCCAGTTTATTAATCATACTTGACCACTGTATTTCCCTGACAGGGAAATGAAATCGTTATTTTTTCCTTTTACTTAATGTTTAGTTTCGTATTTGTTTGAATTTTGATAACCATGGGGAAATGCACATAGCAGTGACTGGCTCCCCGCGACACAACCTTTCACATTACTGATCACTAAGTAAACATTGTATTTTCGTATTTCTGAAATTCCCGCCAAGTGTTCACTTCACAAAAGGACCATGCTAATGTCAAATATAATATGAATATTGATAATGAATGACGACGTGAACTTGTATCCACGATTTTATTTCCGATGCAAGAGTAGATAAGACCAACGACGCTTCATTCTTTGGGAAGCCTCAGGATTACTCTTCTTGCTGAAGAGATATATCAATATCTTCGGGTTCAAAATAAGTAAAGCTCTCGTAGAACGGATTGAACATCGACCTTTGCTTGTAAAATAAATGCTGGAAGTGTGATATTTCTCTCATTGGTGGGCTTCTTGATGTGAGACCGGGGTTAGGAGTGACGACACCTCTTTCACCGTGGCGCGGGTAAAAGTACACACTCCTTGCATATTTGCATTCGTATGAAATATTGTCATACTGCTAAAACAAAGACTCATTAGTATCGGCACGCCACCAGATCAATAGGCAAACAAGATCTGACATAACAGCAAATAAAACTGGTGATCATGGTGCACTTCGACTTATTCATTTGTTGTTGATTTTTTCCCGAGGAAGTATGCCAGTAGTGATAGCAGGTACTCCGTGGATTTTCTCACAAATTTCAAAACCCCCTATGGTGGTCGCTTACTTACTATGATATTTTTGAAAATGAGGGGTATATTAGGTGCTTATTGGTTAAGCGGACCTATACCAATTCAGTGATATGAATTCGTAATGTGTTTTCCATTAATAGCAAAATTGCTCATAAAACGTGATTTTGTAAAAGCCTTCGCTAATGCAAGACACTTCAAACCAAGCCCCTTTCATTAAGTTATGAATATTCAAAGAGTCTTAATGTACAGATAGATAAATCCTCTGGTATGAATTCATACAATGTTTGGTATCAAAGCTACTGAATAAAAGAGAAAATGACTGAAATATGTGGTAATCTCAAAGACATTTTATAGATATTTCTTGTGATGTACCGAGTGCAGTATCAATGAACAGACTTTTAAAAATCTTTATAGCTATGTGACGGAGTGGAGACAGTACAAAAATTACAAAATCGTATAAGAAGTAAAGAAGTTAAAACATTTTTGAATTATCTTTCGTTTCGGAAATCACTTGACCATCTATTATGAATATTCAAATCAACAAGCTGATGATGCCATACTCTCATATTTTCTTATTCATTTGATATACAGAAATGGAAAAGAAAAAACAACTTATATTTGTATGTGTGTATGTACATACATATACAATAATTTATTATGTATGTATGTAGATATTCCCATTTGTATAAATGCCAACAAAAAGAAGTTTATATAATATATAAATTACATGTAAATGGATCTGAATCTGAATGAATATAAAACTTGTCTTAAAAGCGCACAAAATGCACTCCCACACACAGAAACAAAACACACACACACACACCCAAATAAAATATTTTGGTAGGGGATTTATAGGCTAAATATACCAATTTGTAGGAATTTCTTACATAACATACATGGAAAATTGTGAGGGCATAACATTATCATCTAGCTCATTTGAATATTCATTAGGACTGGTCAATAAATGATTTTCAAAGAAATTTGAAACTTCTAAGTGTCATATCTTCTTTATTTCTTGTTTACCAATTTTTCTCATTTTGGAACATTCTGTAGAATATGAATTCTTTCTTTTAGAATGTATTTATTTTTGGGTGGATTTCCTCTTGAAAATGTGAAATTTGCGTATTTTTTATATCTGTTTTTACATTCAAACTCTTTGTATACGGTCTCATTTAATGAAGTAGTTTCTTACTCGCTAAGATACAGCTCTCCGAGATGACTATACTATTACCATTAGCCTCAGAATTGCAAAGTTGTCGTATGAAGATGGGGCACAAGAGGATCAGCATGAAACAAATGTCATAGCTGTGGATGTAGGCAGTGGTAGGCGTATGCTAAAGGCAGGATTTGAACTCACCGTCTGTACTCAGAGTGCAGAAAGTCTCTGCTGACTATATACCACAGTGCTTCTATATAATACACAATATTTCAAATGATATTGACTAAAAATGAATACACAAGTAAAGGAAAATCCGTGGCAGTGTTATAGGACAAAATGACAGAACGACAGAAGAAGGAACAGTTCTATTATCAAATTATTTCATTTCATTTCAATTTATTTTCATATTTCTCACATATATCACAATAAAGTATATAAATACGAAAATTATACAAAACATAGACTAGATGAGACTTCATCGGAATGTACAGAAGTTTGATTTGGTATAAACACGAGGTCTGTATGCATGCGAATCAAACTGTGGTCACGATGCGAAAAAAATATGATGGGGCCTGCGTAAAAGCATTAGCTTGTACAGCCGCAGGTCCCGTGAGTAATCAGATTAGGGGAAGTTTAAAATGCGGATTTTTTTTTAAGACCAACTATAACTGGGGAAACCGATTAAAACAAACAAAACAAAAAATCCAATTAAATATATATATAAACTAAATAAAAATACAGAAAAGTCACATGTTGCAGCAGCATAACCTACTACTTAGTAGGGACATTGGTAGAACAACAACTGGCATTGCAGAGATTCAAGGGGTGTGTTGCAGAGTATAGAAAATACATATATACATAAGTAGAAGGTGGAATAATGATGAGATTTGTCGTGAATGTAAACAATACCGTGTACTAGGGAAATAAAGCTCAGGAGTAACATTCCAGCATGGGTCCTAAAACCAAGGATTCCGTGTGACCAATGTAACCGACAGCTGTCACGCGCGAGAATTTCGATAACCGAGTGGAACAATAGGTGCATGAAGAGCCCAACAGGCAGACTGATCAAAAATAGTGTTCATGGTTCGGATCCCGCCGGACTAGGGATAAACAAGGGGTAACATAAAGAGCAACAAGAACTATACACTATGCATGCCGTACAATGTAGCTGCTAAGAAGATATTGCTTCAGTTTTCGTTTGAACGAGGTTACAGCGGTACAACTTACCAGTTCCGTAGGGAGTTCGTTCCAATATTTGGGCCCAGTGAACATAATGTTGGTTTTTTTCGCGAAAATTGCTCGGGTACGTGGAAGGTGATATGCGTAACGTTGACGAGTTGGATAATCATGGACTATATATTTTCTTGTAAACATTTGGGAAAATACGACTGGTAATTGGCCAGTTGAAGATTGAAACATAAACAGGCCAACGTTGTAATAAAAAAACTCGGGAATTTTCAAAATTTTGTTACTAACAAAAAGTTCGTTCGTCTAGGATAAATATCCAGTGTGGTTAACAATTCTAACAGCGCGTTTTTGTACAATAAATAACGAATCGATACGGTTTTTAGAAGCATTTCCCCACGCCAGAATCCCATAGTTGAGATAGGGAAATATCAAAGTTGAATATATGCTCTGTAGAATATTACATGGAAAATAATAGCTAAGTTTGTTAAGAACCCCGGTATTTCTAGCAATAATTCTGCTTACATAATTAACATGGGTTCTCCAAGGTAAATCACTATCGATATAAAGACCCAAAATTTTTGTACTATTGACCTGTGACAGATCAATGTTGTTTATCTTGAAAGAGAGAGGTAACACGGGTGGCGAATTACTGAATAACATATACTGAGTTTTATCAATGTTTAAGGATAATTTGTTTGCAAAAATCCTAGATTGAACAGAAACAAGTTCTTTATCTATTATGTTTAAAAGCGCATCAGGATTTTGATGAGAGAAGAACAAATTTGTATCATCTGCAAAACAAACAAAGGAAAGCATCTTAGAGGAGTTCTGGATATCGTTAATATGTAAAAGAGAGAGAAGTGGGCCTAACAAGGAACCCTGTGGGACACCACAACAAATCAGTTTGGGTTGGGAGTCTTGACCGTGTATACTTACAAATTGTTTTCTATTTGTTAAATAATCAGTGAACCATTCTAGCGCCCTTCCCCGAATTCCGTAATGATTTAACTTATAAAGTAAAAGGTCATGTCATGTCTATTGTATCAAACGCCTTGGAGAAGTCAAGGAAAACACCGACAGTGTGAGAAACATCATCTACAGCATGAGCTATCTTATCATTAAACTTGAGTAATGCGTGAGTTGTACTATGTTTTTTCCGAAATGCAAATTGAGATTCAGTAGATATTTTTGCCTGAAGAAAAAATTAAGGGTGCGTTTATACACAAGTCTTTCGAGTATCTTTGAAAAGGAAGTAAAAAGAGAAATGGGGCGATAATTATTAACAAGGTCTTTTCGCCTTTTTTTTTTTAAAATGGGAACAACGAGGCTACTTTCATTTTTTGAGGAACTTTACCAGTAGATACAGATTGATCGAAAATATAAGAGGCGAAATTATTTCATGAATCACATTTTTACCAAGAAGTTTGTGATTCCATCATATCCCGAACTTTTTTTATTATTTAACTTATCAGTAATCTTTACTATTTCATCTTCGACAATCGGGACAAAAAATAAAGATTCCATATTCCTACCACCCAGGAAAGGGTGAAATTCCCGCTGCGCATCAGGAATTTTATCAGCCAGATTTGGCCCAATGTTTACTAAAAAATCATTAATAACTTCAGCTATATCTATGGGGTCATCAATACGAACATCGTCCTCTTGAATATAACTAGGCGCGTTATTATCAGTATTACGTTTCAACGCTCGGTTTATCACCCTCCACGTACACTTCACATCAAATTTACATTTGTCGAATTGATTCATAAAATACATCCGTTTGGCTGACCGTAATGCAGAAGTGAGGATGTTACGATACTGAGTATATCTGGACTTATTTGTAACGGTAGGTACTTTGCGATGTTTATAAAAAGTTTATTTTTCTTATTGATTGATTTAAAGTGATTTAGTAAGCCATGGCTGCCGGGGTACTTTTTTAATGATTGAATTAGAATATTTACGACAAGGGATAGCAATATTAAGCTGAGTTATCAAAAATATCTATAAAAATATCAAAAGTTAGATTTACGTCATTTTGATTATATACAATCGACCAATCAACGAGTTTCAACCTTTCTCTAAAACTATTCATGTTTGAGTCTGACATAACACGAAAACCGGACTTTTTGGGCACACTGTCACCAAGAGGGTGGATACTACCAATAAGTGCATACACAGGAAAATGATCAGAGATATCCGTAACAACAATACCATATGAAATATCAGAAAATGAATTGTTAAGAAATATATTATCTGTTAAAATAGAAGAGAGGTCGGTGATTCTTGGAGGTCTTCTTATGAGAGGAATAAAAGACTTGGACAACAGTTGATTAAGAAACTCTTGACAATTATGATTATCGTAATTCAAAAAATTTAAATTAAAATCACCCATAAGAAAACATGATTATTTTATTCTTAAAATGCTTATTCGACAAATACAGTGGAGTAATTCACTAAATTCAGTAAAATTAGAGTTTGGTGGCCTATAAATTTCTCCAACAATTACATTTCCTTTATTTGGTGCTTTTATCTCAATGAAAATACTCTCAAAAATTATGTAATAATTTATGTAATACTGAATTCTTCTAGCAGCCGATGGTTTGAAGGGGTGTACAGTTCTGGTCGAGGTGAGGATTTAGATTTTTAACATTTTGCGAGATATTCAGAATCCACTCTATGAGATGTCAAAGAGCATGCAATTCTAAGGGGTATCAAAAGTTTATTTGATGAAAATCGGTTTTGAAATGGCTGAGATATCCAAAAACAAGGTGAAAGAAAGAGATCCTAATAAAGTTGGGGCCTGTCGCCTTTTGTTATTATCACTTTTTTCGATATCTCAGTCATTTGAAAACCAATTTTCATCAAATAAACGTTGACTCCTTCTTAAAATCACATGCTCTTTCATATTTCATAAGAGGTTTCTCATTATCTCACTTAAGAATGTTCAAAACATGAATCCCCACCTCCACCAGAACTGTACAGTCCCTTTAACTCTTAATGTGCCATGGTGGAAACCCCCCGTGTGCCACGTTATTCTGAGACACGAAGGTAGTCATGCTTTGAGAAAGAATTTTGTTTTTACAATTTGTATAACTTCTACAAATTTCTGTTAAGCTGGACATAATAGTGAGCAAAGTTAAAGAGAAATGCCAAACTTTGCTTCCATATACAATGTATGACAATTCTATTTTCAATTTTTCTATTGAATTACCAGTTGCTACATTGCTGTAAAGGCATGGCTTTTGCACATAAAATAGTGACAGAAACTTAGAATGTGCACGGAAATTTAGTTTGGAACACCGCTTGATAGTCAATCACCACATAGAATGAAAGCTGTATATGAGAGGAACAAAAGGGCGAGAAACGCTTTGATTGTACCGCGAGATTAGCGATTTATCGATCGGTTTGGCGGCTTTGTTTGTTGAGCAGAATATGTGAAGTTGGCACGCCGTCGACTATTAAAGTCGGATGTGCGAACGTGGCTCATAAAGAGTTAAATTTTCTGTTACATAAAAACCAACTCCACCTCCTTTCTTGCACAATCTATTGTTTGTAATCAGTTTGAATCTATCAATATGAAACAAAGAGGAAGGTGACACCTCCTGTAACCATGTTTCGCTAAAGGCCGATGACACCATGTGTGAATCGAAATTACATCAATGAATAAGTGAAATTGATCAAAATGTTGGCTTAAGCTCCTAATATTAAAATGAGAAACAAAGATTTGATTTGGGTCCGAATTGGATGATGAAATGACATCTTTTTCTAAGCAGTAACTTGTAGAAAAAATGGGAGGTGGAATATAATTAGGATCAAAATCAAGTTTTAATTCATCGGTTTCTGTGGTTGAAAAAAAATGAGTCAGAATTATCACCGTTCTCATTATTTGTAATGGTTACAGAATTTTCACCTTCCAATGACTGAACATATACAAAAGCATTACTCATATTCATTGTGATAAAACTCAAAGCAATTCATCTTATTTTCGTTGGGAAATGTAACAGAATGTAGAGCAATGCTGGACAAGCCACATTGCCGTTGACGTGGACACAAAATGGTAGAAAACATATGAAATGAAATTCACAAAGCTTTCAGACATACTTGAAAGCATTAAAAAATACTGTGTACTATTGCACAACAATACGTGAAAACATTCAGAACGTAATGCAACAGTCTTTCTGTCCTTTTCTAGTATACCTGTCTGTATAAGAGCTTTCGGTATGTCAGGTAGGCTGAGATACGTTGTGATCAACATGATCAGATGCTTATTTAGGGCTTTAGCTACAAAATTCGCCTTTTCTTCAGCAATTTTCCTTTTCTTCACATGAGTGTAACAAAACAAGTACAAAGCAATCAGGGAAAGTGGTAGTAATAATAATAGTGCAGTCAAAGTATTCTTCGCCAAGGATCCCTTTGTTGTGATGACTGCGCTGTTGCTTTCTTGTCTGATTTTTTTTTTGTAAAGTTAATTTCTTCAGTTATTTCCAATCAGAAGTAAATGTTGTCACGTGATTGCTTGAAAGGTTTCTAAAATGTTCTGACTCATCAATGTGTGTTGAAGGGTTATACACAAATTGGGAACAACACTCGGATGTTATTGGAAATGTTGCTTCGTATGAACAACATTTGATGGGCATTCATCCAGAAAGTACAGGTCACGTGATCATTTAAAAGCACAGGCGATCCCTTGAATGAAGCCTCTTCCTTGTCTTGAAAGCAGAAGAGGGAACCTTCCCCGTCACTAGCAAGCAAAGATGTGCAATTTACCTCATTCCAAGCAGCTGAATACTCAGAGGGTTTCACAGTACATTCTGTTAGGCTTGGTGGACGAATGACTTCAACAAAGGCACCCTGACTGTAAAAATAACTTCGATCCCAATTTTTGTCTTCTCTTAACGCGAATAGATAGATATGACTGTCCTCGGAATTGATAGCGCTAATGCTGAGAGTCACTATCAAGTGAGTTGGTGATCTTTCGCTATGGGCCGAAAAACGTCTGAATTGCTGAGGTGTGAGGCAGCCAGGAACCATGTTTCCATTCCTGCAGAAGTAGCATTCTGACTGAATTGAATAAAGCTCATATATTCAAAAGTGGAAATGCTGGACAGAGGTTGATGGAATTCAAGCGACACATTTCTCCCTTCGTAGAACTTGTAGACTTCCAAAGCCAGACTGTTAATGATGCACATCATTAGTATCATCGCCAGGAAACGTATTCTGTTATTATTCATCTTGTTAGAGAAGACCCCATCCTGTAACGCAACAGTATGGAACTTTATCAGTTAGCGCGAGTCAAAAACTTTAGTTTGTTAAACAGTTCATTGTAAGTGCCATTAGTAGAAAGGACTTCGTTACAGAAAACATCAAACTTTCTTGATATTGACAGCTATATAGAAGAGTAACTCCACCTCAATATTATGTTACTCTGAAGTGATTGTTTCTTTGGTTGTATCTAAATAGCGAATGAATTAGTAATCATTGGTCTGTCTAGTACAAGAAGTGCACACTAATGTTATGTACCCAGGTCAGAATTGCATAAGTTCCACTTTCTCAGTGCTTCCCTGCGTGGAAGAAACTATCAGCCATGACTATTGGAATGACCCTCGAAGGTAAATTGTACATTGAAACAGATGATAAAAATAAAACACATCCCATTTTTACGCTAAGTTTCAGTTTCAGTAAGTTTTATTTCTCCACTTGTATAATATAACAGAAAATAAATATAGCAATACTGAACATATTCACAAGTCATGAAACTATATAAGCAATATTTCGCGTTACAAATAAATAATCATTTGAAATAATACATAAATATCATTACAGATTTTAAGTGTACATTCAGGTGGAAGAGACCGTTATCAATAAGCAAAACGCTTGACTTGGACAACGGCATCTTGTTGTAATGTAAAGTTGATAACGGTCCTCTCTGCATTACATCAGGGCATGTTCATTCAAATACCAATGACAAAATCTAACGTATAGTTTTTATTTACAATGGCTAAATACACTCACCGGTAAACAGTAGCACACTTGTTGTGTGAAACCTTATCTTGAAAGAAGCAGAGACCAATAATTAGGCAGATATTCCTGAAGCAGTATTGACTATAAACGATGCTGGTCTGTTAGCCTACACATTACGACAGACAGCATGCTCACACAAAATTGGGTTGCCACGCTGGTACTCGGTATTGGTTGAAAACCTGCTATTTAAGTATAAAGAGACATTAGTGGCAATCTATATGTAAATAGTAGGGCCTACGCGTACGCCATCGCGTACAAAGTTCAGTCGCACTCGACCAGTTATACTGACATGATGTTAGAGGTTGTACTATTCCCTTGCTTTCCGAAAGAGGTAAGTCACGTGCCCTTTCATTAAGCTAGAAATTCAAAATATTTTGAATTCTCTTCATATTTTTTTCTTTGAATCGCTTTGAATCGCTTTTGCACAGTGGCGTTAAGAACTGTTGTAGTCTCCTCATCCAGAGATGGAGGCACTAAATTCACGACATTGAAGGAATCATTCAGTTTTCCTCAAACCTCACTGATTTGTCCCACTATTATTTCTGCATTCTCTCCTTCCACATAATATTTTGGGTATCGATTCCTTTAAGTTGACTAAGAGTCTGGAACGAATGACGCTAAACATGAAATGCTGTATCGTCTTATCTCGTAAACTGTTTTATTGAAAGCAATTATTTGTATTATCTACGGAGTTGGACAGTTTCTCTTTGAATTTGAAAGGACCACTATCTTTGTTCCCGAGCTAAATCAATATTAAGGCCAGTTCAGTGATGTACATTAATTGATGCTTCCCTACATGTGCGGATTTAGCATTGAGCTATTCACTCCAATCAGCAGCTCCTATTGTGTAAAGTTTCCAAGAAGTGTAATCCTTTATATCGATGCATTAGGTGTTGTTGTGTTTGGCAAGTTTTGGGCTATGTTGCTGATTATCAGAAACACACATAAATCCACAGATAAAAGAACGTTATTTTTAGCTTTGAAACCATGAGTAAAACTCAGATCAACAGAATGACAGAATTTTCCCAAATAGGCATGAAACGAATACGTTAATCTTAAAGAGTTTTGCGAGATCACACAAAACATTGCCATTGGTCACAAGTGCCACGAATCAGAGAGAGTAATGATATTAGTGTTTCACGTGCTCTTGTTTGATACAGATACAATATTATGAGTGAGTGAGTGATTGATTAAGCAATCATGCATCTTTCGTGAAAAAGAGAAATGCAGGAATTACAACTCATCATTGTACCTCATTATTAGTGCTTTGTCAGTTTAATCACAAAATCGTTTGTGTCTATCTGAATTCGGACTAATCAATGTTAAATGTTTGTGGGCAGATTACTAGGAGAATTGTGAGCCAGTCAAGCCTTTGCCTCGTCTGCTATGCCTTTGTGACTTTGCGCAGTAATGTTTTGTAGGAAACACGCGAAACTTTTACACATGCACAACTTGACGGTGAACAAATTGGGAACCTAACGGGGTTATCGGCAAATTTCGCTTTTGCAGTTCCAAGATCAATTATTTGAATTAGTATTCTTTTTGAGAAATATCATTTTGAATCCATGAACCACAGTTACAGACCATCTCAACTGCAAATATCCAAAATGATAATAGTAATTAAAACACTTATCTACAACTTCTGACTACTAAACAATATTCTCCTTTCGAAGCTAGAGGACACGCAATATTATAATTTGTTATTTCAAGTCGCTCATGGTAATTGTCTGTATGCAATCACTACCACGAGCTAAATCCGTACCGAGGAGGGGGAGGGGGTGTCGGCGATAGTCACCACATACACTACAGGTACGAGTACAAACCTACAAATACCCCACGCGCGCGATGTGTACGTACAAAAATGAAAATGAAATGAAAAAAAAAATGGTAAAATGGATATATAGAATGATGAACATTTTGGCAAAATATTCGATTGCTGCTATCAAAAGATTGAGGGAAAATACAGTAGAATACATAGAAATGGAGGGGGATACCTCCTCCTACATAAGGGAGTTTTTCTTTTTGCATCTTCAGGCTTGAAATTAAAACCTGAAAATATAAAGATTAAATAATATTGTTAGAAAGACATCAGAAAGATGAATCATAATAGCATAAACGGACAAAAATACTTGTAACTTAAAGCAAAGTTCATAATTTAATTGTACAAAGTTCAAAATCACATGAATTTTTCATTTCCATCAGATTAACAGAAAAATCATAGACAATGTATTAGCAGACCATAATGATAATTGCAAAAAGATAAAAAACAAAATACATATAAAGATGAGTGACAAATGAAGAAAGCATAATTGTATTTTTTAATATATACTTATGCAAAAAGTACAAGTTACTTAAAAAAGATGGGAATGGAAATGAAAATGGAAAGTCCCATTAAAAAAAAAAACAAAGCTTATAAGAATATGGCACTCTCCAAAAATATATAAGACAGCGAATAATGAACAAACGAAGCTACAAAGCGATATAAAACAAAATGGAGCGAACCAATGTCAACTGGCATGAAATCAAATTAGGAAGGAAAACAAAGGAAACTACAGCACGTGCCATTGTGGACACAAGCAAACTGGATTCAATGAGTCAAAGATTCAAATTAATTTTCACTTCCATTAAATAAACAAAGAAATTAATATACAATGTACATGCACAGGATATTTGTAATGATTGCAGGATGTGATTAAACAAAGTACATATGAATGAGTAACAGATGAAAAAAGAAAACACAATTACATCTTTTTTAATACATACATAAAGCATATAATACAAGTTAACTATTGTGATGGGGATGGAAATGGAAGGTCTTACTAATAAAGAAGCAAAGCTTGTACGATATGGGACCCTCAGAAAATTCACAAAACGGCGATACAAAACAAAATAAAATATGATGTAATAGCAATGATAGTAATGATAGTAACGATAGAATACAACTTGTATTGAATATACAATGCAAAGAATTGAGTACATAATTACACCGGTTAGAATGCAAAAGAGTGGACATAAAAAAGAGAGAATAGACACAATGGTATGCGGTACAATAACAGGAATATCTGAGGAGGACTTATATTTGATAGATCATTTTTCTCTAATAGATATAATTTATGTATCATTGTTTAATGTTCAAAGAAATGATACTTGATTGAAGTAGTAAAACAAACCTAATTTGTTGTATGTTATAGGATTTTGATAGAAATAATGATTTATTTGTACTTGAAAGAGTTGAAAGTTTTAGCTGTTGTTATATTGATATGAGGTGAGTTGAAATAATTTGGCTCATAGTAAATGAATGTGTCCTGAGCCAGCGAAGTTCTCAAAAAGGGCAAATAGAAATCATTCGATCGCCTTTTTAGATAGTTGTGAATGGATCGATTCGTCAAAGTATTGCGCCAAATATATTTGGAATATCATTTCTATATTATCATAATACATACAAATCATACACAAACTACAAATCTTTAATGTTAAATATTTCATGTAAACAAAGGATAACGGGTTAGTATGAGACAAAAATGCAGTATGACATAAAAATATAATGCGGAGTGATTTCTTTTATAAAAGAAGTAATTTATTATAGAATGTTTAATTTACATTTCCCAAGCGAGAATACTATAACTTATATTTGGCAATATTAGGGATTAATATGATGTGAGCAGGGACGATGAAGGAAGACAAAATTCAAGCTTATCAATTATACCAATGATCGTGAAATAGTTTTACATATGCTATCGATATGATATTTCCATGAAAGTTTATTATCGACTATTATTCCAAGAAATTTAACATAGACAACAGTTTCCAGTAGAGTACCATGAAAATGATATCAACCCGAAGTGTCTCAGTAGAGTAGCTAAAAAGCATATATTTTGATTTTTGAAGAGTGAGAGATAATTTATTTCCTTTTATCCATTGGGCAACGATTCTGAATTCTGAGTTTATTTTATCTACAAGGGTAAGACGATTATTGAGAGAAAAAATAAATTTGAGTCATCCGTAAAGAGAATAAAAGAAAGAACATCTGATGATCCACAAAAATCATTTATATAAACAACAAACAATAGCGGACCTGATAAACTTCCCTGTGGAACCCCACGTTTCATGTTTTAAGGTACAGTAGGGTACATTTGGGAGCAGCGATTTATATTTGATGCATTTGATGCATATGTGGAGATCAATTGTATCACAAATCATCCTACAATGTAAAAATATCGCAATAAAGCCCAAAATACAAGGATCTATCACTATTTTCATCAATAAGCCATAACTGTAAACGGTAAAGTGTAAAGCATTTTATCATAACTATTGTTCACCTCTTGGATATTTAACAATACATGTACATAAAGGTCGTGTTTATCTTTGGGAGGAGTGATTTAAAAATGTTCAAGATATAACATTTGATGCATATGTGTAGGTCTGCTGTATCGCAAAGCATAAACCATATAAGATTTTTGCAATAAAACCTGAAAGAAAGAATTTTTCAGCTGCTCTTTTGGCGGCCGTCTTAAATATTTCAAAAGCTTCAAGGATGCAATTATGATTGTATCATCAACATTCGGAATCAACACCTTCGAAATAAGGTAAAGCTCCATTTTAGTTCTCTACTTTTCATTACTTATGAAAACTAGAAATGTCGCTATGGCGACTAATGCCTCCGCCATAATGCATGATTCTCCCAATAGGCGTATAGTACAATGTCTTGACAATGTGTTATCCATGACATTTTCACGTAACTGGCAAAATATTGAAATGAAATGACAGGTTTGTCAGAAATGTCTTGAACTGGGTTTGCCATGATTTTCTAACAGTGCAGGTATACATATTTGGGGAATTTTGGGAAGTTTATGCATTGAGTAATTTTAAAGGTATAAAGAAAGAGTGTGATAACGGTAAAAAAAAAAAAAATATATACATATATATATATATTTTTTTTTTTTTTTTTGGGGGGGGGGCATTAAAACCTGGCCTTTGACCCTTAACCTTTGACCATCTGGCTGGAAATTTCCTGGAGAATCTCCATTAGGTAATGTATGTACTAAGTTTTGAAACTAATAATGCAAGCATTGCATATACTAGTATATGAGGGAAATAGTACAATTTTGAGGAGTTGACCTTGACCTTTGACCCCCTGACTATTGACCCATGACCCCTAAATTCCCTAGAGAATCCCTGCCAGACAGTACATGCGTATGTACCAAGTTCCATGAAAATACATTGAACCATTTGCGAGAAAAGTGATATTGCAACATTTTCACCTAACCTTTGACCTTTTGACCTTTGACCTTATGACATGAAACTGTCTCTGGAGTATCTTTACGCAGTAGTACATGTCCACACCAAGTTTCAAGAAAATACCTTCGGGCATTGCATAGATATGGGGGAAATTGCAACATTTGTAGCATTTGACCTTGACCTTTTGACCTTTGACCTCTTGCCAATGTCACTAAAATCTACTCAACTTATTGTCCCATCGCACATCATCCTTGGACCAAGTTTGGTGAAAGCTGCTTCATCCAGTTTCGAGTCATCACGTAAACAGATAAATTTTAGGATTTGACCTTGATCTTTGACCTTTGACCTCTGTCCGATTTCACTGAAAAACTAATCAAGTGATTGTCCCATCATACATCATCCTCCAACAAAGTTTGCTGAAATTTGCTCTATCCAGTCTTGAGTTATCGCGTAAACAAATACATTTTCATGATTTGACCTTGACCTTTGACCTTTGACCTTTAGCCGATTTCACCCAAAATCTAATCAACTAATTGCCCCATCATACTTCATACTTAAACCAATTTTGGTAAAATTCCAGTAAATATTACTCAAGTTATCGCGTAAACGAAAGCGGACGGACGTACGGACGTACGGACGTACGGACGGACGGACAACCCGAAAACATAATGCCTCCGGCACCACTTCGTGGAGGAGGCATAAAAAAATAGGAACTGCAGATTTTGGCGGCCACTGTCCCGGCCACCTCAAAGGTGAGAAGACCCGTAAGTACACGAGAGAGGCATCATTGAGATTTGGATTCAGCAGCTTTGAAATAGGGTTTAAAAAATGGGCGTTCACTAAAACAAGGTTCAGCCTTGGCTACCAGACTACACACCATTATCCTTTTCTATAAGCATGTCAGGTGCTCCGGATGTTTGTATTGATCTGTATATAGGGCAAGAGGATCAGCACGAACACAATGTCACAATAGGGAATAAATAGTGCAGGCAGGATTTGGACCTTTTATCCCCTGACCAGAGCATAGTCAGCTATACCACACTGCTTAAATAATATTTCAGATAATATTGATATAATACTAATACATACAATAAAGGGATAAAACAGTGGCAGTGATAACAAAATCGCATAGATCAGTGATGTGCTTACTGTACAACATGAAACACCATATATAGTTTCTGTAATGCATTGCAATCAATGGATGTTTCTTTTCCTACATGTAGTAACGAAGCATTAAATTCACCCGTTACCTCTCATTACGCTTCTTAGGCATGAACTCACAGTAAGCGTTGTTGCCTCAGGCATGGCATGTGCTTGTTGTGGATAACTTGTGTGAACAAAGCATGCATAGAATCTGAATGCAATGATACAAAGCTTTAAGACAGACATGAACACATTCACAAAATTGCGTCTTCTGTTTCGAAACAATGCATGTGGAGACTCAAGTCATTCAAAACGTAATACAATGTAAGACACCAGCCTTCAGTCTGTCTGACTACGTTGTATTTAAAGCGTCTGTCTGAGCAGTATCAGGAATATATCTGAATTGATTTGTTTTGTCAACAGTAGTATATATGACCCCGTTTAGAGTGAAGGGCTGGGCCATGCCCGGGCTGAGCTCAGGCTGAGCCCAGCCTCAAATGCGGCACTCAGCCCCTCAATTTTTTTGTTCCCATTTACAGTGGAGGGCTCGGCCCGGGCTTTTAATTCCAAACTTTCAATATTTTGTCGTAGTGGCGCTCTGCTTGTAAACAAACGACTATTATTGGGAGCGCACCGGTCGTAATTTGGTACCGCATTTGACCCAGTTTGGCCCGAATTCACGAAGGTGGTACAAATGAAACCATTGTTTAAGCCATAGACAAAAAACATGGAGCGCAAAATGTCGCATGGAATACTTCGCTACGAAATCAGTCATTTCGTTGATGGAAAGATAATTTTGTAACGAAATGACATTTTGTAACTAAATGTGCGACACTTGGCGCTCCATGGTTTTTGTCCATGGTTTAAACCATGGTTTCATTTGTACCACCTTTGTGAATTCGGGCCTTTGCGTTTACAGTGAGGAAAGGCTGGGCCGAGCCCGGCCCTTTCACTCACTGTAAACGAGGTTTGTTGCTGTTGAATCAATTTCCGATTATTGATACATAATATGTATGCAACAATATACGCAGATGGCTATCAGAGGGAGTGGGAATAATACCAATAACGCAAGCCAAGCGTTCTTTGTAAATTCATGTGGTGTAATAGGCGCACTGTTCATGCTTTGATCTCTGAATTTATTAGTAAAGTTCATTCGTTTAGTTTTTCTCGGTTCAGCAGTTACTGTATTAATGGGACTGATTGTAGAATTATCTGACTCACCAGTGTGTGTTGACGGATAATACACAAACTGGGAGCAAAGCTTGAATGTTATTGGAAATGTTGCTTCGTATGAACAGCAATTGATGGGAAGACGGGTATTCATCCAGAAAATACAGGTCACGTGATCGTTTAAAAACGTAGGCGATCCCTTGAATGAAGCCTTCTCTGCATCTTGAAAGCAGTAGAGAGAACCTTCCCCATTGCTGGCGAGCAAAGATGTACAATTTACCTCATTCCAAGCGGCTGAATACCTTGATGGTATCACAGTACATTCTATTTGGCCTGGTGGGCGAATGACTTCAATAAAGGCATCTTGACTGTGAAAGTAGCTTTCCCCGTTTCTGTCTTCTCTCAGGGCAAATAGGTAAAACTGACTATCCTTGGAATTGATTGTGTCTATGCTGAGAGTCACTTTTAAGTAAGATGGTGTTCTCTCGCTATGAAGGGAGAAACGTCTGAATTGATTAGGAGTGAGGCAGCCGGAAACCATGTTTCCATTCCTACAAAAGTAGCATGAGGCGTCAATCAAGTGAATCTCATATTCAAAGGTGGAGTCACTAGACAGAGGTTGATAGAAGTCCAGCGACATATCTCTTCCTTCGTAGAACTGATAGACTTCCAAAGCCAGACTGTTGCTGAAGCACACCATTAGTACCGTCGCCAGTACTGGTGAAAAACGCGTTCTGTTGTGATCCATTCTGTAATAAATACTCCATCCTGTAACATGGTAGAAAGAAGGTTATCAGCATGTAAGATGTTTTTTTTTTTTAAGAACACGAAACTCACGTACAGGTTCAATGTATTATCATATTTTTTGTTCTTGTAGACACAAGAGTAACTCTTTTTGGAAAGGTGTTACAACTACTTAGTATCCCATGACTTGCTCTGAACTGTTTGTTTCTTTGGTTGTAAAATAATAAGCGATTATTGCTCTGCCTAATAGATATTGTAGATGAATAAGAGAAATATTACTGCTCCACACCTTTGTTCATTTCATTTAAAGAAAAAGATAACTCCCACTTCCTAAATTACTCACTCATCGCGGCATCAGACAACTCATTCCCTAAATTGTTGAGTTTAGGGTTGTAGAAGAAATCACCCGATAGAAATAAACAAAATATGAAATCATCAAGTAACTGAAAATGATTAAAGTATTTCTTCTTTTCAGAACATTAAGAAGTCCATTGATGTAATTGTTGAGATTCTTCAGAAAGAGTTGCAATACAAACTTTTATTTTAACAAAAAATCAAGTTCCATATTCCGCATTTCCTATTCAGGTTTCATATTCCACTTGATTTCGGAATGAAATATGTTTAACACAACAGTCAGTTTTAGACATAATTTCACAAATAATGTATTAGGACATGTAATATAATGATGTGCAAATATGAGGAACATACTAAAAAGCAATGCTTGTAGGATGTAGGTTTCAAAGAAATAATATAAGCGTTTAGTACAACACGCTAATTACGAAAGATGACGAAACACATGCGAAATTCAGTATGTCGAGATTATAATAAAATCCACGGAATGTACAGAATAGTTTATAATGTTCAAGGTAAAACTCAGGGATTCAATGCTCCTTATAATTGCAATATTGGTCAAACAAATGTAGTCAAATGTAGTCACCCGAGCGAGGCATCATTGCGAATAAGGACAGATGTATCAAATGATCACGGCAAGTAAGTAAACATACACTCTTAAAACATCCGAGTCAGAACTGACCCGGAATTGGGTCCGTTGGGGTCACACATCGTTCCGGGTAAAAAATGACTTGGAATTTGGTCATGAAGACCCCGAATGGGGTCACCCTGACCCAATTCATGACTCTGAATTGGTCATATCTGACCCCATTCCTTGTCATTTCTGACCCGGAACGGTGTGTGACCCCAACGGACCCAGTTCCGGGTCAGTTCTGACTCGGATGTTTTAAGAGTGTAGGATTTTAAAAGATTGGTTTTTAGATTTTGCTTAAAGGAACTTAGAGAACTTGATTGCAACCGAACAGAATCTAACTCATTCCAGAAAGAAGGGCTGGTAGAAGTCATTGTCTATAGGGCTAAAACTGTACGAACGGGTGAAAAGTGATATGATCCACTGTGTCGTGTAGTGTAATTATGGATTTCACTGACTTTTACATAACTTATACATAGAAATTCCAACGTGATACAAATACAAATCAGAAACTTTTAGTAATTTATTAGAAACAAACAATTCATTTGTATGATCCGAAGAATGTGCACGATTTATAATCCGCAAGGCCTTTTTCTGAACCAAAGATAATGAATCAATTTCAGTCTTTTTTTCAATTTTTTTTCCAATTTTTTTTCGATTTTTTTTTCTTCAATTTTTAAGATTTGATTGAGGGCGCTGCTCTGTAGCGACCGCCATTGGCATTTTCTCTCCGAATTTGACTCTTATTTTGGATCATTTACCGCAATTTCGTGTGTGTCAATATTTGCAAGTCTGTCATCATGTCTGGTGAATCTTGTGTATTCCGTGTCTTCTCGGTCGTATTCATTTTGTGTCTTGTGTCCTGTCATTTCGTGGAAAATGTTGCAAGTCCCATACCTGTTAACGGACTCAATGTGTACAGCCGGTGGGAGCTACTGGAACTCCGCCCGCAAGTACCGGTACCACGACTCAATGGATATGAACACTTCCCCAGTGAGATTAAACCACGAAAGCGCGGGAAACGAGGAGGGATTCGAAATCGCGTAAGGAGTCGTAAGGCAAAACCACCACTTCCTTCAATACTTCTTGGAAATGTTCGGTCTATATGTAATAAAATGGATGAACTTCGCACTAGTGCTCGTTACCTTTATGAATACCGAGAATCGTGTCTGTTATGTTTTTCAGAAACTTGGTTAAATCAAACTATCCCTGATGGCGAGGTAGCCTTACCGAATTTTCATTTGGCAAGATCAGACAGAACAAAAGACTCGGGGAAATCAAGGGTGGAGATGTGTGCATGTACATTAACAAACAATGGTGCAATGACTGGACAATCAAAGAGAAATTGTGTACACCAAACATTGAGCTGATGATCGTTGGGCTCCGCCCATTTTATCTTCCGAGGGAATTTAACCAATTGTATGTGATGGTTGTTTATATTCATCCTGGAGCTGACGTACGAGAAGCTAGTCAGGTTGTTGCTGACAGAATCAGTCGCTACGAATCCATCTCGCCTGACAGCCCGAAATTTGTATTGGGAGACTTTAACCAGTGTACACTTGAGAACGTCTTGCCTGCGTATGAACAGTATGTAACCCAGGTGACTCGTAACGATGCAACGTTAGATCGTTGTTATGGAAATGTCCCTATGGCATACAAGACAAAAGCTTGTCCACAGCTGGGCGCATCTGATCACAACAATGTTTTGTTGATACCAGCGTATAGACAGAAACTTACAACCACAAAGCCCACAAAAATGGTTCGGTATTGCTGGACCGACGACGCGGTTGATGAACTCAGAGCGTGTTATGAATCGACGGAATGGAATGTGTTCCTTGACTCCAACGACAATATAGACGAAGTAGTTGACACTATTTCTGACTACATTCGTTATTGTGTAGAGTCCATCATTCCTAAAAAGGAACAAAGAATTTATGCTAATGACAAGCCATGGGTCACCAGTTCAGTGAAGAAGCTTTTACGGGAAAAATGGCAAGCATTTGCAGCTGGCGACCGGGGTTTAGTGAAGGAAGTACAAAAACGGATTGACCGGGAGATTAAGTCGTGTAAATTGGCTTACAAACGTAAACTTGAATGTCGTTTTTCTCAGAACAACACTCGTGCAGCATGGCGGGCCATGGAAATGATTACGGGATACAAATGCAAGAATAGAACATTTGATTTTTCTGCGGAATTCGTTGATGAACTTAATAATTTTTATGGTAGATTCGAAGTGCATAATTTTCAGAAAGAGAATGATGACTTGGAACATCATCTGCAACAGTTAATCACGCAGTCTGATGAGAGTAACAGGATGTGTGTAGGTGAAGAAGATGTTCGAAAAATTTTAGGAAGGGTGAAAGTAAACAAGGCTTCTGGTCCAGACGGAATAAGCAACAGAGTGTTAAAGGTCTGTAATCAACAACTCGCTCCACTACAGAGTAATTTATTTCAGATCTGCCTGGATACTGGCAATATCCCCAAACTATGGAAGACATCCACTGTTATACCCATTCCTAAGTGCAATAAAGCACAAGAGCTCAATGATTTCCGCCCTATTGCACTAACATCCAATATCATGAAATGTTTAGAAAGGTATCTTCTCGCTCAGTTGTTAAAGGAGACACATGAATGCATAGACCCCTTTCAGTTCGCATATCGCTCAAACAGAAGCGTCGAAGATGCTACCCTTGTTTATCTCCATAAGATATATGAACATCTTGATCGCGCCAAGACGTACGTTCGGTCTCTTTTCATAGACTTCTCGAGTGCATTCAACACGATTGCGCCGCATTGTTTAGTTCGCACGCTGATAGACATGACCGTAAATCCTAGACTCATTCTTTGTATCAAGAATTTTCTCAGCTTTAGGTTTCAATCCGTTAAAGGTGGAAGCCATCAGTCTCAACCGATTGTAACCAACATAGGAGCACCCCAGGGTTGTGTTCTATCACCCGTTCTGTTCTCAGTGTACACTAGTAAATGTACGGCCACAAAACCATCATGCAGTATCTTAAAATATGCTGATGACACCGTGATAACGGGATACTTGTTCAATGAACCCGATGACTACATAGCCCAGGTTAATGATTTTGTCAGTTGGTGTGATGATCATCACCTCTCCCTAAATACAAAGAAAACCAAAGAAATGATCATCGATTTTAGGAAAGGTAGTGCACAACACGAACCTCTACGGATTCATGGGGTTGTCATTGAACAAGTTCACGAGTATAAGTACTTAGGAACAGTTGCTGACAACAAACTCTGTTTGTAACCAGGCTTGTTTGTAACTCACATTTTGAAACAGGTTGATTATAGCTGCGGTTCATTCTTTTTATATTTGGCAGTGTTTGATATCATACAGTGCTTATATAGCGTTTTAAGGAGAGGGATATTATTGATTATTAATAATAATGTTTTGATGAAATGTTTATTGGTAGGTGCTTATGTTGGTTTTGTTTATAACTCATATTTTGAAACAGTTGTATAGCTGCTGTTCATATTCTGTATATTTGGCAATGTCTGACAATATTGCTCTGATTAAAATGTTTACCGGTATGATGTTGGTAGTTTTTGTTTGTAGCTCATAGATTTTTTTTTTTAAATTCCTTGTTTCATCTGCATATACGTGCTCCAGGGAACAGGATTATGGGCCAGGGACAAATTTCACATTCCTCTCTCCTCCTCTCTCTCTCTGTCTGTCTGTATCTCTCTCTCTCTCGCTCTCTCTCTCTCTCTCTCTCTCTCTCTCTCTATCTCCTTCCTTGGTGTGGGTTATGGAGCAAAGGGTTTTGGGTATATATTGTAAGTATAAATGTTGAAATAGTATTATATATTTGAAGGGATTTGATGTATTCATTTAACTTTATAATAGGGAATATTAGAGGGTTTATTTAGCTATGTTATGTTTGATATTACTGGTTGTCATGCTGAGACTTATGTTAGTTATTTAGGTGTGTGTGTGTGTGTGTGAGTGTGTGTGTTATTTTAAATTTTCTGATATAAGTTTTGTTTGTAGTATTATGTTATTTGTAAATTTAAAATTAGGGGTTGAGAAGGGTTGAAGTAGTTTGATTTATACAATGTATAAGGTTATAAAGAATTGATTGTGTAATAGATTTGTAGGGTGTTGTTTGTTTTCATTGTGCTTATCATAGACGTAATCATGTAATTGTGATGTAAACTATGTGAACTGTTACGATCATTTTGTTGCAATGTAATGCCAGTGGAAGCCAAATTTCTATGTCTGACATAGACCAATAAAGAATGAATGAATGAATTCAGTCTTAGAGCAATTTCCCCAAGTCAATATTCCGTAATTCAAGTAAGGTAATAATAAAGTTGAATAAAGGGAATGAAATTTTGGCTTGGGGAACAGGTACTTAAATTTGCGAATAATTCCAACGTTTTTACACAACTTATATAAATAATCATTATGAACTTTCCAAGAAAGATAACTATCAATATAAATACCTAAAGATTTTGTTGAATCTATTCAACAAAATTGATTGATTTAACAGTGATTTAATTGCAAACCATTCACTAAAACTGAACCTGGAAGAAACTTTATTGTATTACTGAAACTATATAATTAGTCCTATTTATTTTGAACGATAATTTATTAGCCTGACTCCATTCCAATACCACTTGCAATTCGTTATTCACGGAATCAAGCAACACATAAGGATCTGAGTGAGAATAAAAAAGACTTGTGTCATCTGCAAACAGAAGAAAAGACAGCAGAGAGGATGAGTTGCGAAAGTCATTGATATAAAGAATGAATAAAAGGGGACCTAAGAGGGAGCCCTGTGGAACGCCACAGCAAATCGAATTTATTTCTGAGACATGGTTGTTGACAGTAACAAACTGAGTTCTTCCGGTAAGATAAGTTCTGAACTACTCCAAGGCCTTTCCACGAATGCCGTAATGATTTAATTCGTACAAAAGTATTTCATGGTCTATTGTGTCAAAGGCCTTGGAGTAGTCCAGAAAGAGACCGACTGTATGCGACTTTGAGTCTATAGCTTTCGCAACTTTCTCTACAAGTAATGATATAGCATGGGTGGTTGCAAGGTTTTTTTTCCGGAATCCGAATTGATTATCAGCTAAAATATCACTTTCATTTAAGAATTTAAGTAAATGATTATAAACCACCTTCTCAAGTATTTTGTTTAAAAAAAAGAAGACAGTAATGATATTTGTCGATAATTTCCCAACTCATCCTCTCTACCTAGGGCATAGGGATGTGGTGATCTTTTGCTCTGCAGCTGCGGGAGAGGAGAAATCCGTATAGAATGAATGATAAACACGGTTTATTCATAGATGTTCCTCGTGTACAAACCCATCGCTGGTTCCCTTAAAATTGATTCCTCGAGCAAGGGTTCCCTTAACTATAGGTGTTTGAGATTTGTACCCGGCAGGCATGATGGTAGTCCACTTCCTGTTCCTGGACTGTATTCGTAGCATTATGTATACACTGACATGCAGTGTGCGCACGGACGTAGGCCTACGTTGTTGGTGTCTGTATGTACACTGTATTACACAAAATCACCCCTCCTGAATACTCATTTTTTTTTTCCTTTTCGGGAGTACCAATTGGTGGAGTGTCGCAATCAGCGGTTGGGCGCATTGTGTGGGTGCATGATTGTATATGCGTATGTTAAAGCCCGGTCACACAGCGCTTTGCGGCTTAATCACGGCCAAAACACGTCAAAAAGTGGTCTCCCGTGAAGCAGACGATGTTGTTCGCGTTGATGTCGAGTTTAAGACGAGCTACGGTCGATTTATAGACGTGGTAGGACGCGGGGAAAAATCGGAACGGCGTCGGACGCGGTAAAAAGTTTTGAACTGCTCAAAACTTTATTCCGCGGACAACCACGGGCGGCACACGTGGTAAAGACGTGCAAAACACATGAAACACGCGTGATAACCCGTATTCCGGCAGTGATTAGAACTTGGGGAGACTCGGTAAGACGTGGGTACGACTCGAAAGTTTAGCGGTCTGTCACGGGCAGAGCACGGTCATCTGACGCGTGTTACGCGTTGGTGTCACGGAAAATAGCGTGTGTTCAGCGGTTTATCACTGACAAATGGATTTTTCCGAGTACATACACGTGTGGCTGGACGTGGTAAGCCGTGCTTTAATAGGCAGTGATTCAGCAGTGGAACAGCCTCCAACGGCCATACCCCGTACAAAGCACGGCCAAACCAAAACTGACCAAAAAATTATCACTTACGATTACGTCCATCAGATTTTCATAACTTTTTGTACGTGATTTAGACGCGGAGTGCTGTGTGACCGGGGCTTAAAGGTAGGGAATCCCATTTGCATGCCTTAAATGAAGAGTTGTATAAATACAGTGGTATGTTGAAGAGAGTATCATTTTAGAAACTCCCATAAAGTATTGAAAGTGGAAGGTAACATTTAGTACACTTTTATTGACCGTTAGATTTTGAATTGAAATTTTTTCGGGGCTCACCGTAAATTCCAGTACATTACTAGGCTACCTTTGCAGACCCATGCACTGCATGTGTGTCCATCATGTATATTTTGTGAAGAAAGTTCATCAAAACTTACAAACATTTCTATATATATTCTTGCCACACACTCTATATGTTATTACATCAGCTCTTATACTTTTAGATTTGTGTTTATAGATAAAAAATACAGAAGACTGCAACAAAAAGGCTTAAGTGTGGCTGACACACAGAACTACTGAGTAGTTGAGTTTTGTGCATTATTCAAATTGTAGATAACTGTTGACTTCCAAATTTCTCAGCAGTGGCCTAAACAAGTCCCCTGAGGTTCATATTTAATGTTTTGTTGCATTTTGGGAGGTCTGTAAAAGGTATCCCCTACCTTTAAGTGTGGGGAATGCGGACGATTAAAATCGTCCAGTATCTGGACTAGCATGATGGTTGTCAGGTCACTTTATTGTGATTAGAGCCTGCACGGGGTTATGGTCAATTGTGACCGTGCACCTCAAAACGAACATAAGGTCGCACACACTGATTTTGCGTGAGGACTGAAAATAAGTGAAATGGGACAACCTAGCCGAACTTTACTTTTTCATATTTTCTGAAAGAGCGCGTCTTCTTTTACATTATGCTAAAATTTTGTATCATAAAACGGGCAGGAAAGTGTGTTTTTTAGCAGTTTATCTCTGACATTTTTGGTAGAATAGTGTGATTAGGTGTGTCTTTAGAGTCCCTTTTTCATTTCTGAAAAACCTTGTCCACACTCTTCACTTTCAACTCTAATTACTTTTGAAAGAATAGTGCTACTGCTTTGAAAGTTGGCATTAATTGTGGACAGAATGTTGTTATGAGGCATGCTTGATTTCTGTTTAATCTGATAATCCATTCATTGTTGTTACTCTGGTGGTTTACTTCCTGTTTTTTGTCCCATTCATCGCACAGCCAGCACGGTTTGGTAAAGATTAAGCGCTTGAATAGACACTGTACTTCAGAGCCTCTTTTCTCAGTTCACACTTTTCCTGAGTTTGTGCTTTCTTTCCAATAGTTAGATAGGTTAGAAGAGTCCATTTGATTTGAGTTATACATCATTTTAAAGCTTAAAGTCTGCTCTTTCAGAATATGGTCTTAACTAAAAATTCATGTCTGGCGACTTTTTGTTTGTTTTTAGGTGCAGGGTCACAATTGCAACCTAATCTATGTCTAATATACCATAATCCATGTGATAAATATGTTATGGTTTTCGGTATTTACTAAACCTACCTGCAATCAATGTTTTTGTTGTTGTTGTAATGACAAATACCTTTTTTTCTGATATATAATAATAATAATAAGTCTTTAAAAAACGTTTTCGTTTTTCTTCTCTCTTGATCGAATTATTTTTCTGATCAATTGGCCTCCCGATTCAGAACTCCAACAGCTGATGTTTTGAAAATCGAAGTATGCTCCCAAATTACCCAACCTTTAGGCTGCGTTCACATAGAAGTATACTATTCGCGTATTCGGGCTCGTTTTTCGAGGGCACGCGAATAGCTTGAATCGAACGATAGGATTTCCTCACATCGGTTCACATAAGAGGGCACTATTCGAAAGTACGAATAGCTGCGAAAAGTATAGCAAAGTGGGAATCGAGCTTGTTTGATTTTCTTGCAGCGCATACCGTCTCTCGTTTACGAAATAATGACAATTTTGGTCTGGATTTGCCCTTTAGCAAAAATAAGCATGTAGACTGACATTCTGGTGCAGTTTAGAAATTGTTAATAAGATTTGCTGCGATGTAGGAGGGAGAAATCCTCACTACATGGGATGGTGAGTTGACGGTGCGGGTGACGGTGTATTCGGTGCTCGAATAGCGAATACCGAATAGCGAATAGCGAATGACGAATACCGAATACTTCTATGTAAACGCAGCCTTAAGCAGTCAACGAATGCAAGCTACATTTCATTATCATTAATGCAACACGCTATGCAGGTTGTATAGTTACCCAGGGTGAATTGTATAGCCTGTTCTTTTCGTTCAGGATGGCATCTGCAAACGGGTGCCATCTGAACTGAATACAGCACCAGCCGGGCATTATATACTTCTCCACTCACGCAGTGGACCGGCTCTACAGTGTTTTAGAATATATGTTAACCTGTATTTTGTTCGAATTTGGTGTGTGTTTTGTTCCTTATAGCGTTGTCCTTGGCAACCGTGTACTTGCCCTATATAGTGACGGTTGGCGGTCCCTGCGTGTGGGTGGTGTTGGGGCATAGGGATGGGGTGATCTTTTGGATTGCAGCTGTGGGAGAGGAGAAATCCGGATAGAATGAATGATAAAAACGGTTTATTCATAGCTGTACCTTGTGAACAAGCCCATTGCTGGTTCCCTCCAAATTGATTCCTCTAGCAAGAATTCCCTTACACTGTAGCTGTTTGAGATTTGTACCCGGCGGGCATGATGGTTGTCAGGTGACTTTATAGTGCACAAATCTATGTCCATACCATAATCCATGTGATGAATATGTTGTTATGACTTTCGGTATTTACTAAATCTACCTGCTATTATTTTTTTTGTCATTGTTGACATATACTTTTTTTTTATATAATAATGATAAATTTTAAAAAGTTTTCGTTTTATTTTTTTCCTCTCTCTTGATCGATATAATTTTCTGATTAATTGGCATCCCAATCCAGAACTCCAACAGCTGATGTTTTGAAAATCGAGGTATGCTCCCAACTTACTCAACCTATTAGCAGTCAACGTACGTAAGTTATATACATTTCATTATCAGTAATGCAACACACTTAAGCATAATTATTATGCAGGTTGTAATGTTACTCATGGTGAATTGTATAGTCTGTTCTTTTTGTTCAGGATGGCATCTGCAAAAGGGTGCCTTCTGAACTAAATACAATATCAGCTGAGCATAATATTCACCTCCACTCAGGCAGTGGACCGGCTCTACAGTGTTTTACAATATATGTTAACTGTATTTTGTTCGAATTTTGTGTGTGTCTCGCTTGCTAGAGTTGCCCTTGGCAACCGTGTACTTGCCCCATACACTGGCGGTCGGCGGTCCCTGCGTGAGATGTCTCCTCTTCTGTCATAATATAATACGTATAGATATATGTAATGTTATTTTATATATTCCTTCTACTGAATCGATAAAGAATAATTTTCGGAGTTTTATCATAACTTGCTTTGTTTATATTAGTTTACTTATGACAAACTGTTTTCTTTATGTTGTGCTAATCAAGTTCGTATTAATGTTATGCATAGGACGACCCTATTTTCTTTTGTAGATAACGTTATGTCAAGAGACAACGATATAACGAGTAACTGGAATATTGCAACAATCTCCACAGTCAAATTGTTCTTTATTGCCCTCTACAGGTGCCTTCGTGGACTCAAGCAACGGACATCACGCTCACCCTTTAATACGCAATTCAATAGACACGTTCAATTCAATAAATGATAATGACGTTTTTGATTTGGCAGGACCTTCTTTTGTACAAAACGAATCAAATATCAATCAAAATGACATTTTCTTTGATTATCATGTTTCCGACAGTTTTAATTCATCACCGCAAGAATTAGATTAGGACTTTGACACAGAGAACCAATTGCAAAGTCCGTCTTCTAAACATCTTACTCAAAACCAATTCAAAAATGTTGTCAAGGAGTATGATAATACTACTTTTTCTCTTCTACACTTTAGTATCAGGAGTATTAATAAACATTTTGAAGAATTGAGGTTACTTTTAAATAGTCCCATTATGCACAATATCTCGGCAGTAGGTTTAACCGAAACCTGGCTTTCTCATGACTCAAGTCTTCTATTCGCTCTTGACGGGTATGATTTTGTGGTTAATAACAGACAAAATAGGGTAGGTGGAGGTATTGCCATATGTTTCACAAAATTATGATTATGTAGTTTGTGGTGAGTTTAACAGTATGACTGATTCTTTTGAGTCTTTATTTATTGAAATCACAGTTCCTGGCGGTTCTAATCATAGGTGTAGTATATAGACCACTAAACGCGAATATTGAATCATTTTTAGATTATCTTTCGGATTTGGTTAAAACCCCTCTTTTTATTGATAAAAATTGTTTCATAATGGGTGATGAACTATAGATTTATCAAAACAGAATGATATGTCGCAAGATTTTTTGGAAATATTTATATCTGCCTCTTTCTTACCCTTAATATCTAAACCTACACGTATAGTTAATGAATCCGCTTCTCTTATTGATAGTATTGTTTTTGGTAACATTCTTCCTCCTCCCGATTATTTTGTAGTACTCTCAGATATCACCGATCATTTTCCCATCTCGATTGGTTTTTCTTTAAATGAGACAGTCAATAATAAATACAACCGTTTATTCAAACGAAGAATCACACATGAAAATGATTATAGCCAGGCTAGGTGCTAGATTAGACACTGCAGACTGGTCCTGTATTTTTGATACAAGTGATGTTAATTTGTCTTTTGAATATTTTATGAAGATTTTTATCCAACATTTGGACATTTGTATTCCAAAACGAAGAGAAAAATCAGCTAACTATAGAAAAATACCTAGGCTCCTATGGATTTCAAAATCGCTTTTGCGTTCAATAAATAGAAAGAAAAATGCATATTATAGTTTTAAAATGAAACGTTCTGAGCAATCAAAATTGAAATAAAGAATACTTTGGGGCAAGTCCAAGCTATTTGATCACACAAGACTGAAAATTCAAAATGGGTCAATCTACATAAACTTGGTATCATTTTAAAGCTAAGAA
Organism: Diadema antillarum; assembly: GCF_040938485.1. Taxonomy (NCBI): domain Eukaryota; kingdom Metazoa; phylum Echinodermata; class Echinoidea; order Diadematoida; family Diadematidae; genus Diadema; species Diadema antillarum. The sequence continues at coordinate 89,664 of NW_027272184.1, read as the reverse complement.
GTTAAAATACATGAATTTCAAAAAGAAAAAGTAAAAATTCTTCCGCATAACCAGCAATAAAGTGATTAATCTGCATAAATAAAAATTTAGAGTAACGTGTGGGACATTCAAAACTTCTGCATCTTAAAATATATAAGTTTTTCTAGAAATAAGTGTGGTGACCTTAAGTCTGAATAACAAATTATTATGACTGTGATTTTCAGTTTTTCGACTGATTGAATATGCAAATGAGGAATGGGCCAAAATTAGCATGTCCCACACGTTACTTTTTTAGGTCATTATTTCTCATTTGCATAAAAGTTAATGATTTAATTGACTTTAAACTTTCAAAAGATCAAATTCACAATGGACCTAATCATATCCAAGAGATAGAAAGTTAGTCTGATAAATCTCATACTTGCAATGTTTAATTAAATTTAGTAACGCGTGGGACAGTTCAATAACGCGTGGGACGATTTGTGTACAAGTCAGTGGAAGTGTACTAAATCTTAGTCTTCTATGAAATGTGTACATTATTGAGGGTTTTTTTTTAATTTTCTGAATTCTGACTTGAAATTTGGTGAAAAGTTCCACTTTGGATAGATAATTCACAAAAGATCATTACATGCTATTTTCAAGGTCACATTCAAAGTCAAATGTCAAAAAATAAAGGATAACACAGGCATTTCATATTTTTTGTTATATCTATTGTTATGGTGGATCTAAATCTTTGAAATTTGCAAGAATTTATCAGAAATACATCTATTTAGATAATTAGTACCAGATATTAAAGTTTCTCTGAGTAAATGTGCAATTCACATCACAATATTCATAGTGACAAAAATGTCCCACGCGTTACTTGTCCCATGCGTTACTATACCTATCTTTCTATAATTGACCATGAGAGAAAACAGTTTCATGATTTTTTTCTGAGATATTTTGTTTCAGGTACAGTTATTGTTGTAGAAAAAGATGTTTTAATGATTTTAGAGTATACCAAGTATTTTCACAATAATTGAGATAAAAAGTAAAAGAAGAAAAAAAGGACAATCTTTCTGGTCCCACGCGTTACTGGAGAATAAATTTACATATATTAAATACTGAACAAGTGATTCTCATTATTTCTATTGTTTTGAACGAAGATACCTACTAGCTATCAAAAGCAGCCCAACATATGAAGTTTCAATCTTTACAGTGCAATATAGGGCTAAATCTTCTTGTGATGTCCCACGCGTTACTGGTGCAAAATAGCTTGGACTTGCCCTTTGACAAAAAGTATACGTATAGAAAAGAAAAAAAAAATATTATACTAACCAGGTACAACTTTACAGGCATTATATGCAAAATACGTGGAAAGTTTTAAAGCAAGACATGAATATATCAAATGTCAAATCAAATATTACAAAAATTAGATTTGATGGCGAAATTTTTGAAGATCCTCATCAAATTTGTAATATTTTGAATAATCATTTTTCTTCAATTAGGGTAATCTGACAAGTGATATTCCTCCCTCCACAAAACATTTTCCCGAATTTTTGCGTCCACCAAATTCTTGTTGAATATATTTTAGTCCAACATACAATCAGGAGATAATTAATACTGTCTCTGATTTTAGTTCCAAAACAAATGTTAAATATTGAATGTGGGGCTCCACAGGGAAGTTTATTAGGTCCACTTTTGTTTAATGTAGATCATCAGATGTTCTTTCTTTCATTCTCTTTGCAGGTGACTCAAATCTATTTTTTTCGCACAATAATTAGAAAATGTTGCCCAGTGGTTAAAGCAATTAAGTTATCTCTTAATCTTAAAAAAAAACACCGATTACATGCTTTTTAGCAATTCTACAGAGGCATTACCTCTTGACATTGTATTAGATGGTACTCAACTCGAAAATGTTTCCCATGTAAAATGTCTTGGAATAACAGTTGATAATAAGCTTTCATTGAAATTTCATGTTGACAGTAAATGTAAAATCATTTCACGTAATATTGGTATAATTGACTAGCTTAAATTATGTTTTCCTTTATCGTCCCTGCTTACATTACATTCATCCGTAATATTGTTATATTCAAATTACGGTATTCTCGCGTGGGGAAATACATATAAAACACTTTTAGAAAAAAATACTTTTATTACAAAAGAAATCACTCCGTATCATATGTCAGACAACATTTTTGTCCCATACTGACCAGCTATTTTATGAGCATAAAATATTGAAAATTAATGACTTGTATCCGTTTAATTTAGGACAATTTATGTATAATATATAACAAAAAAAATCTTCCAAATATATTTGAAACAATGTTTCAAAGAAATCAATCCGTTCACAATTATCCAACAAGGCGATCGAATGACTTCCATTTGCCATTTCTGACAACTCTGTTGACTCAGAACACATTCATCCACGATGGGCCAAAGTCTTGGAATTCACTTCATAACTATAGTACAACAGCTCAATCTCTGAACTCCTTCAAGAATAAATTAAAATTGTTTTTATTGAAATCTTACAACATCCAACCGAGATAGGTTTGTCTTGAATTAGCATCTCAGTCACGTCATCATTTCTTTGAATATTATACAATTATTATGAATTTATTTTTTTACATAAGTCCTCCTTACATGTTCCTGTAAGTGTTCCGGGTATATCGATGTGTCTATTCTCTTTTTCTCCTGCCTTCTAAACCGATATAATTATGTATAAAAATTTTTGCATCATATTCAATCCAGGTTGTATTTTATCACTTATTTTACATCATGGAATCCAGATTGCTTGCGTCCACGATGGCACGTGCTGTATTTTCCCACCTTTTTTTCGTCTTTCTTTCTTCTGTCTTTTTTCCTTTCCAATTATTTTGATTTCATGTCAGTTGACATCGGTTTGTTTTATTTTGTTTTATATCGCTGTCTTGTGTATTTTTCTGAGGGTCCCATATCGTACAAGTTTTGGCCCTTAGTGGGACCCTCCTTTTCCATCCCCATCCTTAGTTAACTTGTATTATACGCTTTATATATATATTTATAAAGATATAATTGCGTTTTTTTTTTCATTTGCTACTCATTTTCATATGTAATTTGTCATATCACATTCTGCAATTATTACAAATATCCTGTACATATGCAATGTACATAATTTCTTTGTTTATTTGATGGAAGAGAATTTGAATCTTGAATCTTATCTGTTTTATAAATTGGTAGAACTTTGGCAAATTTCATTTGAGTGGGCACAATACCAGTAAGTAGAAACAAATTCAAAATGTGGACTAATGGTGAAAGAATTTCATTTACATACATTTTATGAGATGACTAGAAAACCCATCATGACCTGCACTCTTCTTGGGGGGAAGGGAATTAACAATGCTAAGACCTCTGCTTCAAGTACAGGGAGGAAAATAAAGACTGAGGATTGGAATTTAGTAGATATGAGTGGAAAAGTCTGTGTGCAGATGAAATGTTACGTGCCAAATTTGCACCAATGTAAAAAAAAAGAATTAAATGCTTCCGCAATTTCCCCATCATCTGTTATATTCTTGCCTTCACAGACAACATTATGAATTACACTTGTATTTTCACGTTTGTGAATTACATTATTAAATGTATTCACCTGTACTAAGTAGATTTTACATATGACTTATGCTGCTTAAACAAGGAACAAAAATAATCGTCTTTCGCTTTACGCAGCAGGGATGTAAGGGTATTCCGATACTTCATGTAAATTGATTTATTCAAAGCTGTATTATGTGATTTAAATCTGTAAAACAAAGTATTTTTCTTGTTTATGGATCTGAGTAGCTTTAGTTATCCAAGGTGAAGGTGGACTCTTTTATAATTCCGATACTTAATGTGGGCCTACTTGATTTATTCAAAGCTGTATTATGTGATTTGTATCTGTACAACAAAGTATTTTTCTAGTTTATGGATCTGAGTTTTATTGGCTTTAGTTATACAAGGTGAACGTGGAACTGTTAAATAACTTTTGCAACACAACAGCATTGTGTTGCATACAGCTGTGTTCTATGAATACCCGCTTTTGACATTTTCTGTTATTACAACTGTACTTATTGAATCATTCAGTATAAAGTGCATACATGTCTGCATTGTATTTATATCTTTATATAGGGAGAAACTTTTACTTTCTCAGTGTCTCTCTGGAACAAACTTTCAGTCATCACTTTTAGAATTCGAAAAAAACTCAGAAAGGTAAACTATCACTGGAACAGACGATATCATCCTATCTTAAATGCTCGAGGAAAGCGTTCACGTTAGTTGCAATGTAAAGTTGATAGTGGTCCTCTCTGCAATATAAGAGGGCATGTTCAGTTGAATACCAATGACAGAATCAAGTGTGGCCTTTACTTAGTCAGGTTTAAATACTCACCGGTAAACAGTAGCTCATTTGTTGGGGTGAAATTTTATCTCGCAAGAAACAAAGACCAAAGTAGGTATGAATTCCTGAAACGGTACTGAATAACGCGATTCTGGTCTGTCAGCTCACAGGCAGCTCACATGGCACTTCTGCGCGCGGGAAAGTACATGTGGGAATCCCTTCATTCCTAGTAATGAACAAAATGCTACGAGTCTTTTGCCAAGGCCCTCTCGCTGTTGGTAGTGAGCTCAGCTGAGTTGGACTGCGCGAGGAGCCTCGCGCTGTCTAGCCTTTTGGCAAGGCTTCGTGGCTGAAAAAGAGACTAACTGCGAGAGAACGGGTTCATCCGTTTCTCGAAGTGCTCGGTGCTCAGCCACGAGGCCTCGCCAAAAGACAGCGAGAGGGCCTTTACAAAAGGCTTTGCAGCTATACAGAAAGACAGGCTAAGAGACATTTTTGAGACATGTTTGATTATGCACATGTTCAAAATTTAAAAACAACAACAACAACAACAACAACAACAAGTTCTGGCGTATCTCTGCTAATTACTAAGAACAGCATAAAAAGAAAGTCAAACATGCCATGTACTATTCTATGTATAGTATCAGCGAGCTTCAGATCTGAGACGCGAACGCTAATGCGACGCTAATTAGACAAAAAAAAAAGAAGAAAAGAAAAGAAAATTGTGTTCTGCACATGCACGAGACAGCTGCTTCCACTCTCGAACCCGGGAGGAAGCGTCACACAGCGACACACTTCAGAGAGTACATCAATTAACAAACTTGATAAAACATACATGATTGCAAGTTTGTCTTTTTGACATTGTAACGACATAACAGTATGAGTAGTGTTCAATTATTATACTCAATCTGGGGGAGTTAACGAAAAAAAAACCAAAGTTAACAAAAATGCTGCGCAAATTATTCACCACTAGTGACTAACCTGTGGTTGTTTTGTTTTTGTTTTGTAATTCTGATTCTTCTTCATCAAACCTTCTTCCCCTACTCACGTAAAAAATCACAGTTGATCATTTTATTGATATGTATAATACAAACAGAAGTGGCTTCTACAACATGTACAAAGTCTACAAAGATACAAACAGAATGTATTAAAATGAGTGTGGATCATTAATAGTGCAGAAAAACCTTTCAAATCGTATTGAATGTGTCACTGACAGTGACATTGACGATAACATAGCCATACCATCGCATATCATGGTGGGGGACTGCTAAGTTATACTTTATTACTGGTGAATCAGAGGTACATTACGCCTACATTTTTTGAAGCCTCCCTTGTGCTAATGGGTTAAGCGGATCCACAAATTAGGTGATATGGATCAGTCTTCTATTGGTAAAATTGCACATATATTATTTCTTAAAAGCATGGGCTAAGGGAAAATTGTGAGGACATGACATCAGCAACTCGCTCATTTGAATATTCATTAGGACTGGTGAAAAAAAGTTCAAAGAAATTTAAAATTTCAAAATGTCATAATGATATTTCTTATTTTTAAACCAATTTTTGCCATTTTGGAACATTCGGTAGAGATTTTTTTTCACTTTATTTTAGAGTGTATTTTATTTTTGGGTGAAGTGTGAAATTTGGGTGTTTCTGACATTCAAACTCTTCATACGGTCTCATTTAACAAAGTAATTCTTACCCTGTAAGCTACATGCTTTCCGAGACTAATATACCATGGACATTAGCCTCAGCATCGCAAGGTTTTCGTAGTAACACATAGCACACAAGAGGATCAGGAAGAACACATTAGATTGTCATAACTCTGGATGTAGGCCTATGTTGAAGGCAGGATTTGAACTCGCCGTCTCCTGACCAGACCTTTATCAAACTATACCACAATGTTTGATACAGAATATATCAGATGATATTGAATCAAAATGCATACACAATTAAGGGAAAATCCGCTGCAGTGTTAGAGGACAATGAGAAATCGGCAAAGAGCTTTATACCTTCTAAAAAGAACCAGTTGTATCATCACACGAAATCAAATTCACAAAGCTTTCAGACAGACTTGAAAACATTAAAAAAAAACTTTATACTATTGCATAACAAACTAGAAACAGTACCTGTCTGTGTAGAGCTTTCGGGATGTCAGGTCACTGGGATACGCTGTCTTCAATCAACACATTCAGATGATTATTTAGGGCTTTGGTTACACAGAAGTCGTTGTTTCTTCGGCAAGCTTCTTTTTCTTCCCATGTGTGTAACAAAACATGCACACGGCAATCAGAGAAAGTGGGAGTATTACTAGTGCATCTTGACTGTGAAAATAATCTTCCTCTCTTCTGTCTTCTCTCAGGGCAAATAGATAAAACTGACTATCCTCGGAATTGATAATATCAATGCTGAGAGTCACCGTCAAATAACTTGTTGATATAGCTCAACGAACGAACAAAGAAACGTCTGAATTGCTGAGGTGTAAGGCAGCCCGGAGGCATTTCTTCATTCATACAGAAGTATAAAATGATGCTTTAATTGACCAAATCTCGTATTCAAAGGTGGAGTCACTGGACAGAGGTTGATGAAAGTCCAATGACACGTTTCTCCCTCGGTAAAACTTGTAGACTTCCAAAGCCAGACTATTACTGACGTACATCATCACCAATGCCGTCAGTAGTGGAGGAAATTGCCTTGAGCTGGTATTATTCATCTTGTGGAAGAAGTTCCGTACCTGTAACATGACAGAATGGAAATCTATCAGCATGCATATTCAAAGTGTCATTCGGAGAAGATAGTTGATTACAGAAACTTTGTTGTTATTGACACAAAGGGGAGTTCTTTGGGAAGGGTGTTTCAACTATTGCATGGGTTGCTCTCAACTAATCGTTTCTGTGGTGTTACGAATAGAAGCAACCATTGGTCTGTCGAAAACAGATGGGGTATTTTTGTAGCTAAACGAAAAGTGCACACTTTTGTAATATATCATGTCTCTCTGTGTGAAACCAGGGACTCCCTCCCTGGTGAAACAAACTTTCAGCCATCACCTTTGGCTGAAAAAAACAAAAACAAAACAACAACAACCTTGAAGGAAATCTTGAAGCAGCTGCACTGGCTCCCTCCCCAATGACGCATAATCTTTAAAATACTATTACTGATCTATCAGTGTCTGCATTCATTCTCCCTCTCGACAGCTCAGAAAAAAAAATCCTCCTTTGTTCTGTCATTACAACTAAGCTTTATGGCGAGCGATCTTTCTGCTCCTGCACCGTGGAATACAATTCCGTGTTAGGTCATATGAAAGATGCCTCCACAGTGTTAAAATTCAAAACATTTTTCGCTCACTCTTGTTTCTATCAATTCAGACATCTTTTGTTGAATACCAATGACAAAATTTTGCTCTCATCTGGTTATCAAGACGATATAAACTGACTTACTGGTAACTGTTGCTCACTTGTGGAGGGTGAAATTCATCTTGAAAGAATAGACCAACGTAGGTAGATATTCCTCAAACAGCACACCTTATATTAAATACTACGATGACGGTCTGTCAACCTACACGCTCAAGGAGGCATAACGCTCGCATGTGGCACGTCCAGTGTGGAAGTCGCGTGGGTACGCTTAAAAGCGGTTGAAACTTGAAACTAAAGTCCAATGTCTATATAGATACGAATTTTTATTTATTCTTTTTTTACGGGGGGGGGGGAGGAGAAATAGAGATTGTTTGCAGGCCTTGCACTTTAATAAATATGCATATTACACAATGGAAGTTGGTGTCTACGTGAGGCTTCACTGTATTTTTTGTTTTTTGTTGGGGGGGGGGGGGGGGACCTGTAGTAGTAATCAGAGTATATAAAGTTGCTATGATTTCAGCTTTCTGTAGCAGTTTGCTAATGACATAAATGTGAGGCAAGTATAAAGACCTATTGCTCTGCCACAATGCAGCTCACACTATAGGCCTACATTTTCACAACCTGAAGAAGGAATGTTTTCCACTTTCTCAGCGCCTCCCCGATGTAAACACGATGATGTCATCGTTGTGGGAAAAATGTTATGCTCAGAAGAGTACACATTAGTTCGAGAAGTCCTTAAATACACACAGCAAAAGAAGGAAGTAAGCACTTTTTTTCGAGTTAATAGTTTTCATGGAAGATTTTGATGAAATTCAGTGTATCATATATTTCTACCATATTAAAGGTGATCTAATTGGCTTTCAAGCTATTTGGTTAGCACAAAGGGAAACTTAGAGCATGGGTAAACACATTCATTTTTGCCCTCCAAGGCACACAAGTACACATTGCAAACTTTGACATGTTGTCTCTCATTCGGCAATGCCCTTCAAGGTAACAATGACAAAAAAAAAAACAGTTTAACACAAAAAGGGACATGAATGAAATAGCAAAATCAAGTTTTTGTTCTTTTTATCTCTTTATAACCTCACAAAAATACAAAGTGGAATTCTAAAGGGGGAAATAAGAATTTTCTGTCAGCTTAAACTTCACACGACTTAAGGAATAAAGGGATAAAGATAGCTGGATATACAGAATTTCTTTATTTCATTCTTCTTATTTAGTAATTGAAGGATTCATGAGATAGATTTAAAAACCAATTATTATCTACAATTTTCCGAATTTGAAAACAAATTGAATTTTACTATTTTTTAAAATATTGCTTCTTTTCTTATTTCATTTGAATGTGGATTTGACCGAAGATTCTTTATTTTCCCCTATTTTTCTGGCCTTTATATTGATATTTTAGGCTTTAAAGAAATTATAGAGATCAAAGGTTTATGTTTGAAACTTTAATCATGTATCTTATTGTGTTAAATTTGTCTTATGTTGTTATCGTTATGATATTATTGAAGAGCACTTACGCAATTTTTACTTTTGTGCCTTGGAGGAGAAAACACTCATGTGTAATGTTTTCCCTTTTTATTGACCCTACCAAGTTGATAGCCAATAAAATTACCTTCGATATGGTATAAAATGCATTAACTTCTGGCCAAATATTTTATGACAAATATACAACGGCATTATTCTTTTTTTGCTGAGTGTTTAGTTTAGTGTTTAGTTAAACACCTTATTATAAAAACGTAGTATTGAATCAAAAGTTCGTGTCTGAGCCCCAAAATTAAAGTCAGGTTTGTAAAAGAATATCTCTTTAATTGAAGTAAAGTGAATCGTAATATTTCATTTTCATAGTCTGTGCATTGCCTTTTATTTTTGTCTGTGTTGTTAACCGTTTGTGTGTGAAGGAACGCACAAATAACAACACACACACATTGTGTGTGTAAACATATAGATACATTTGTAGGCGTACCATTATCATCAAAGGTAGCACTGCAAGGGAACTGCAGATTGGTTTGTCTTGATTTGATTTTTTGTTTTGTTTTGTTTTGAATGTTGCTTACTTCACTTTCTGTTTGTGTTGCATGGGGCCCATACAAATAGTGTGACAAGAATAGGCCTATATTCGATCACAAACTGTTCCTTGTGTTTTGTCACAGATGTATCGTGCTTTTATATACTCCCATATGAACATTTTCTCTTTTTCTTTTATTTTCTTTTTGAGAAATTATACATTTCGGACCTGTATGATTTGTCATGATTTACACTCAAGTAGGTATTTGGACACAATATTGTATATGATAAGTATGTACGTATATATACATGCTTATATATACTAGTATATGCATAGCTAATATGTTTCTACATATTAATATACACATATTATCAAAAATTCAATAGAGCTCGAGAAATACATCATGCTGTCAACATTTTGTCAACGGGCAGGGAGATCGAAAATTTGTGTGTTCTTCAAAATAAACTATTGGTACAGACAACATCATATTTCTTGAATATTGTTCTATTATTCTATATTATTGTATCAACATGTGGATTACAAAACACTAAGCATAGTACATATGAAGAGTTTGTTTGCAAAAACCGATAAGTCCATATTTGTCAAATGGAGATATTTGCGATTAAAGATCAAGAAAAATAAAGAGAATTATAAGAAAAATTTTGATTCTTTTGACCATAACTTCAAAAATATACCTTTATATGTATTGACCAATATATAATTCACAAGGTATTATTTTGTACTTTATGACAGAGGCCGTACTTCAAAATCTTCAAAAATGGACTTATCGGTTTTTGCAAATAAACTCTTCATATGTACTATGTGTTTGTCATTGCATGTTTGCATGGATATGACTTTACACCTTGTTCAAGATGTTAATTTATACGAGACCCAGAATCACAATGTTATGGAGGACAAGACACACACCAATCCACATACACAAGAAATACATTAACGCCATATACAATTTCTTCCATCTGCGCAAGCTATCCGCAAATAGCCATTCAGCGTCTGTCTCTATCTTGATAAACTAACATGCCCAGGTGGGTATACTTGTAAATTTCCATTCAGGATATCCAGGTAAGATATTAGCTGTATGCACACGTATATAGCCAAATTATATGTATAGGGCCTACATACATATTTTTATAATACATATATACATGCATGTGTACGTCACTGTTTGCAAAGGATAAATACATATACAGGGCGTATAAAAAAATACACTTTTGAAAAAATTGTCTAAATTACATTTAAATATATTTGGGAGATTTGTTCATATTTATGGATGCCCAATAGTCTCATCTATCAAGTGCAATCAACAAAACAAATTTTTGTTCACTCTTGGCTGAACACTGATGCTCTTTGTCCAGAGTGTGAAAAATGACTTGCGCCAAATTGACAGAAGATGGAAAATTCAGCCAGCAGTCCAAATAAGTGCTCCTATATTGCTCTTTTGCTAAAGCTTTGATTATGTTATGATAGTCTGAGATTTTTTTTTTGTCAGCTTGATCGTAATTTTAATGATTTCATTTCTAAATCAATTGGTGAGAATTAGAGTGTGTATTTACTTCAAGATCTTTAAAGCACAGTTTTCACAATACACGGACACATCAATACCGTATGCCAGTTATTCATTAATGTGGTAGTGGTACCAAATTCATCAACATTCAAATCATTCATCCTACTAATCAATCAATTGATCGACCAATCAAACAACCAACGAATTAATCAACCAATCAATTAATCAATCAATCAACCCATCAATACATCAACCGATATATAAGTTAGTCAGTCAATCAATCAGTGAATCAACTCAATAATCAATTACTCACTTTTCAGTCATTGAAATAATCAATCGGCTGATTGAATGAATAAATCAACAAATAAGTCAGTTTTTCACAAATTGATCAGCCTTTAAGCAGGGGGGGGGGGGTTATATTCCCTATGTCGATCTGCCACTTGTTATAAAACATACATACAATTGTGACTGACTGATTGTTTGATTGATAGATTAAATGAATGATTGATTGATGGATGGATAGTTTGATTAATTGATTGATTGATGAATTGATTGCTTAATTGCTTAATTGATTGATTGATTGATTGATTGATTGATTGATTGATTGATTGATTGATTTAATGCTTGTTTGACTGGATTGATAGATTGATTTGATTGATTGTATTGATTGAATGATCTGAGGATGCATTAATTTTGTACTTTTCTTCTTGACTGAGTGACTGACATGTGGGTTCGATATGTCTGTGCATGATTTGTGATAACTGTGCTTAAAAGATCTTGATGTTGTTAATCAACCTACCATAACACAATGAAATAATTTAAAACGTGACAGAAAATTGCCAGAAAATTCCTAAACTATCATAACATAATCAAAACTGTGAGCAAAAAAGCAATTTGTTTGAATGAGAAGGGTTATTTGGGCTTCTGGGTGAATTTTCCATCTTCTTTCAATTTGGCGCAAGTCCTTTTTCACACTCTGGACAAAGAGCGTCAGTGTTCAGCCAAGCGTGAACAAAAATTTGTTTTGTTGATTGCGCTTGATAGATGAGACTATTGGGCATCCATAAATATGAAAAAAATCTCTCAGATATACTGAAATGTAATTCAGACAATTTTTTCAAAAGTGTAACTTTTTTTGATACGCCCTGTATTGTAGCAATAATCTTGCATTCTCCTTTTTTTAAAGTGCGAAAATGTGTGTATACCTATTACGTGGTGCTATTCAACACTGCAGTATTTGTGTGCATTCTTTTAAAAGCAGAAAATGAAAAATGGGAAAACAGTCAGTTTGTCATTACATACACAATATTGCATGACCAGACTATAATGTTGAGCTGCAGTCTCAGAGTCGTTTTTATTGAGCTTCAAAGTAATTTTCAGTAATTATTTATACTTCCAATAGATCAATATTACATCAAATGATAGTAAAGAATATTCAAACAAATGAATAAACATACATAGTATACACAGTAATTATAATGAAAACTGGTCGATATCGAAATAGGGTTGTACAAAGAGTAATATGACGGGACTTACATAAAAGCAAGCATATTTGGATGTAAGCCCTGGATAATCAGTGTTTGTGAATGAGAAACGGAGAGCTGATAGAAGTTCAAATAAGACAATTTAGTAATAACAAGAGAAGGAAATGAGGACTGCCTACTTGATTAGAAAACTATATCAAACTGCGAACTATTATTATGACTGAACTATGTTATTTTCAGAATGGAACTTGATTTGTTTATTATACATTTTGCTTTAAACACGACTGTTACATTTAAACTGTAACATGTATTCAGCATAATCACAAAAACTGACATGTCCAATTATTGAGTCATTTGATGCCCCCCGTCGAGTTGTGGATAAAAAGGAGGGTGAGAGAGAGAGAGGGAGAGAGAGAGAGAGAGAGAGAGAGGTGGGGGGGGGGGGGGGAGGGAGGGAGAAAAGGAAACGAATTGAAGTGCGAAATTGCTGATGATGAATTCAGAGACCGTGACGCCAAGGCCCAGGTTGCAATCAATCTACAGCGTTGATCGGACAATAACATTACATAAGGTGTTGCAAATTTATTCAGTGTCTGCAAACTATATGCATTTATGAGAAGTTCTTTGCGTTTGAAGGAGTGTAAAACCGAGCAGCTTATTATGTCGGTAGAGAGACTATTCCAGTTTGTGGGCTGTGTATGCATAATCAGTTTTTCTTTTTTACTCGCCAAAATTGTTCGGGAACGCGGAAGATGAAATGGATCACTTTTGCGTGTGGGATAGCTGTGAATCAAGTCCATCAAGTATACTTCTAGTTGCATTCCTCCATACACGCTGATATAAGAATGTCATAATCAAAATATTACATGGAATAATCAAAGGAGAATAAACATTAAGCAGAATTTGACGGTAACAGAATCCACTCTGCGCCTGGTCAAACCCTACACTAGTTTGGGTAATGAATATTTGGTTTCTACATAACGCTAGATGATTGAGTTGCTTATTCCAATAACCGCTTCGTCCTTTAACTGTTCTGGCATTTTTGTTTTTTATATTCATGGCGGCTCTCAATGAAAACTACTCTTAAATAGATAATTCCGAACAAACAAAGTCATTTTACGGTTTCAGTGAAAATGTTATATATAATTTCCCAGATTTAGCCAATGACAGCCTTTTATTAATCAATCTGTCTGAGACAGTTAGAATAATCATAAAAAGAAAAGTTTAGAATGGAAGGTGGAGAGGAAGGTGGTAGGGCAGTGTCATATCACAGAATTACGCACAACTCCTACATGTGCAATTTGACAATAACTCGAAGAATAATTATGTCATGAATCAACACGATATCAGCTAGATACGACATGGCATGCAGCGTCACTAGGGAATTGAATTGTTCGGTCTGTCAATAGAACACAGTCATGTGATGAGCTCTTTTTTTTGCATATGAACTTTTGCATGGAATTCGGAGGTGATGTCATAAACCAAAGTTTGAACTTAACACTTATGTCTGTTCAATATGTGTGTGTGTGTGTGTGTGTGTGTGTGTGTGTGTGTGTGTGTGTGCGCGCGCGCGTGGGTATGTGTTTTAAGTGCTTATCATCGCAGTTATCAGTTATTTCTTATTTGGCCGTTGGTGTAAAGTATAAGAGATAGGGCAGTTCACACTCTCTTGAAGGGCATTTGCATTACTATCTTAGGTTCCTTTATAGTGAGCGATACATGTTTTTGTGTGTCCCAGTGGCTTGAAACATTCATTGATCGTTCATTTAGTGTGCGTAGTGTAGTGTGTCTGTAAAACTTTAGGCCCTACACAGTTCGCTCATGATTTTGGCTCTTAAATTTTGAAAGACACACCATTCACATTATCTTTATATACAGCATGGGAGATGATGTCCCTCGATGTGCGTTGAACGCGCCTTTTGCTTTAAAGAATTCTTAAATTTCACCTGTCACTAGTCATGTATGAATTATGAAGAAGACCTGTTGAAAAGATTGGATGTTATTGAGAGCTAAATGATGGACCTCTAGATTAAAATGTCCATGCAATTGGTCAGTTGCATGGATCAACAATGTGCATTAGTAATGTTGAGCTGCTGTTTCAGTGTCGTATCCAATGAGATTGAGAGACCACTGACTCATTCTGACGTCAGTGTACTGATGTAATGGACGAGGTATTTATTGATCTATTTTAACAAATGCAATACTTTTCAATGAATCATCAATCTCTGAGTGGACTCGATGTTGTTGTTTTAAGGGGCCTACCTTTAACACTAAAAAAATAATAATAAGTGTTTTCCCATCCGTTATTTAGAGAGTCGTATGATCATTGTTTGAAGTGATATGCTGATTGAATATCTTGTGCATACGCCTAGCCGAAGGAACTGAATGAATACGTGAATTGATATGAATAAACGAGTTACAGCCATGAACATGATGGAATAAACTCTTTAATAGGTATAAATCACACTTTTTAGCAAATCCTTGTGACTTATGACACTTTTTTTCTTTTACAGACAGTCTCAGTTTCATTTTCATTCCAAACAAATACATGACGTGTACAACAAACGATGAAATTACAGCACATTCCATGTTACATAAAACATGTAAAACTAATGAGTATAAACTGAGCATAGAGAAATTGAAGTAAAAACAGGGGTTACAGAAAAAAAGAGCTTTTTAATTGCAGCCTTTTACTTACAGTACATTTACATGTATATCATATACAAGAAATAGAAAATAAGTACAAAAAGGCAAATTTAAGAGTGTGATAATTCAATTCAATATTATCATATCACTGGTAACATAACACACACACACACACTTTTTTTTTCAACGATGTTTATTCTGTTCCATTCAAAGTTATAGAAAAAAAATAACAATTTTCATTTGCTACAATTGAAATGACGAAAATATACATTTGTGATCATAATAGCAAATTTGCTATTGCTGTACATAATGACATAACAAAAATTACATTTTCATAAACAATTATCAATTTACATACAGTCACTTCCCCTATGCTCTCAAAAATTGCTTAAATTTAACAGTGATGATTCAATTCTTCTAGCATTAATCTTAATAATCATCCTAATGAATTATGCAGCAAAATTATACAGTAATAAATAATGGAACCATATCATTTATCAACCAATACCCGCCCACCTACTAACTCATATCCCTTCCTGAGTCCCTATGACCACCCCCACCAGTTCCCTCCCTTCCTGTTTCCTACCTGCTATGCGTACACTCCTATTATTAAATATTATTGGATTTACAGCCTCATTTTCCAATTGTCTATATTTATAGATATCGAGCCAAACCTTCAATATTTCCGAATAAAAAGGTGGTACATTATCTGTCATAATACACACACACACACACACACACACACACACAAACACACACACATGGGTGCATAGAAGAAGAAGAAGAATGGGAAGAAGAAGAAGAAGACGAAGAAGAAGAAGAAGAAAAAGACACGAGTGTGTAGTCATCCTGTAAAGCATCACAGTCAAAATAACGATGATAGGCGTGTACACTATTAGAGGTAATGACTATCTACAGATAGTGGCAGTGGCGAACACTTTGGCAGCTCACGGGTTCATTGATTCAGCGGTGCATGGTGGTTAGATGGTACTCGGTGCTGGGTTACAGTGGGGTTATTTTGAATTCATGACCACAAATATATACCTCTATTGCACATAATTACTATAAAAAGATAAGAGAAGTTACAAAACACTTGAGCCATAAATCACTTATTCAGAAGCAAAGAAGGAATCATAAGACCTACAACTGAATGATTATTCCATAACTTGACAAGGAGTAAAAAGGAAAGGAATAAATTTGGATGGAGAAATCGATCATAATTAAAATACACTTTTAAATCACCATGCGTTATGATGGAATGCGGGGATTATACTTTGGTAGATGTACAATATTCTGGAAGTCAGCAAAGCAATATATCATAGGCCTATAACGTATAAATACGTATGAAGCGTATCATATTGAGCAGGCATTTGGGAGGTATGGTACTAATGTCAAGTAAGATTAAAAAATAATCTTGGTTGAACAAAGTTGATTATTTCATTGTTATATATACATAGAATACACGAAGATACACGAAGAATTTATGTGAATAATGTTCATTAATAAATGTGCCTTAAACAAGGTGTCGAAGATTATTTCACATCTATCTGCATATTATGTCAATGTCAGTGATATATGACATTGAAAATAACGTAACACAAACAATCGAGTATTTATCATGGCTATGGCTTATCCCTCTCCCACTTAGGTGGTCGCCATGTAAATCTTATAGCACAAAACAACTATGCTTGTTCCATATCCCCTTTATGGATAGAAATGATAGGATAGGATTTTTGACTCCCTATTACGGGCTTTTGGAGGGAAAGCCCGCAAAATACCCCCAAGTTCCCCCCTTTTTTTTGGAGAAGCTTTCAAAATAAAAATATAAATGAAGGAAGAGTGTCATGGTGAAGAGCATCTTCAATTTCAACGCTCATATGGGCAGGAATATCTTTGGAGACTTTCTCATGTGATGTACTTCCCTGCTAAAAAGGCTACATGCTTTGCAGCAAAATATGCACATAACAGTGAACACATTCGAGAGAATAGGGGCAAACACCAAGAAGCCGCACTTTATACAGTCCGAGAAAAAAAAATCCGAAAACGAATTCGAAAAAAATCAGAAATTGGGTGTATACACCCCTGTTGGATTCGTTTTCTTTTTTTTCTCTCTTTTTTTTTGAGTGGGAGGGGGTGGTGTTTAAACTATAACCCTGTTTCAATATTGTTAGGGAAATATTTGAAAAGTACACCCTTCATCGAAAACATTTCAAGGAAAATCCTAAAAGACACCCTTATTATTTCAATGATTATTCGGATTTTTCCCCCCACGTATTAAGCCCCTAAAGTTTACCCCGAAATATCGGGAACCCGCATAACTTATAATACCATTTTCATTGACGAATCGGGGGTACAAAAGGGCCTGTTCTATACTCTATATAAGTTAAGCAAACTGAAACAGACCGGTACTTTTGAGTAACTAAGCTGCGCAACATGAACATGTCAACTTTTATGGATTCCTGGTGATCATGTAATTCTCTGTATAGGCCTGCAGTGCACTCCCGTTATAACGAACACTGTTATAACAAGGTTCCGGTTCAACGAAGTAAAAATCCAGGCCCCAATATCCATTCTCCTTTTTTCACCGTTTTTCACCGGATAATTATAAAGTTTTGAAATATCGAAAGAAAACTGCAAGTCCCGAGGACTTTGTTAGAACGGGAGTTGACCGTATTTTTATTTTATATTTATGAGGATAAGTTGTCCATTAGTAAAATTAAACACATTTCCGTTAAAGCAGAGGCCATGTCAGTGCACTATAATGTCCTCATTTTGGTCTACAGAAGCTTCTTTTCGAGAGGACCTACCCGCCATTATTATTACTCCTTTACGCATTGCAACGTGTTCGTACAATTAAAACACGTTCAAATGAGACAATATATGAGCCAGTTGTCTCCTGATTAGAAAACATCAACCTTACCACAGTAGGCCTACTCCTACAATATTTCAGATAATGTAGACGCAAAATGAACACACACAAATAACAAAAGAAAACCAAAGCAGTGTTTAGACAATGACAATTCAGCAGAGAAATGTACGGTCGTAAAGTATATGGTTGTTTCACACGATATTGATATATAATTTCAGACAGACGTGAACACATTCACAAAATTGTGCCTATATACTGTACATGAAGATTCACATTATTCAGAACGTACGACACCATATAGTCTTTCTGTCTTACTCTATACCATCTGTCTTTGAATGGGTTTTTAGCCATCTACCGCTAATATGTTTGTATGACTTTCATTTGGCAGTTGTTTCTCTTGTACTGTGCGTAACAATACAAGCATAAAGGCAATCACAGAAAGTGGAAATGATGTCATTAGTGCAATCAAGGCATTATTGGTGAAGGCTTTATGGGGTGGGATGGTCGCACTCTTGCTTTCTTCTCCGAATGTTTGCGGGAAGTTCACTTCTAGTTATAGCATCTGTGCCAGGAACATACTTGTATATTTCCCTTCGTTTGTACATAATATGTACAAACACATGCACAGGGCAGTCAGAGGGAATGGAAATAATATCATTAGTGCAATTTGGGTGTTCTTGGTAAAGTCTTTATATGGTTTGATGGTCGCACTGTTTCTCTCTTCTCCGAATTTTTGTTCAGTAATTGCGAGTTCAGAAGTTAATGATGTCTTGTCATCGCGGGAAGGGTCTGACTCACCCATGTGTGTTGAAGGGTAATACACAAATTGGGAACAAGATTCGGATGTAATTGGAAATGTTGCTTCGTATGAACAGCAATTGATGGGCAGACGGGCATTCATCCAGAAAATACAGGTCACGTGATCATTTAAAATCATAGGCGATCCCTTGAATGAAGCCTTCTCTTTGTCTTGAAAGCAAAAGAGAGAACCTTCCCCGTCGCTAGCAAGCAAAGATGTGCAATTTACCTCATTCCAGGCAGCTGAATACTCAGAGGGTTTTACAATACATTCTGCAAGGCTTGGTGGACGAATGACTTCAACAAAGGCATCCTGACTGTAAAAATAGCTTCGATTTCCATTTTTGTCTTCTCTTAGGGCGAATAGGTAGATTTTACTATCCTTGGAATCGATAGTATCAATGCTGAGGGTCACTGTCAAGTAAGTGGATGTTTTCACACTGTAAACAGAGAAACGACTGCTTTGCTGAGGTGTGAGGCAGCCAGGAACCATGGCTCCATTCCTGTAGAAGTAGCACGAGGACTCAATCAAGTGAATCTCATATTCAAAGGTGGAGTCACCTGACAGAGGTTGATGGAACTCCAGCGACACATTTCTCCCTTCATAGAACTTGTAGACTTCCAAAGCCAGACAGTTGTTGAGGCATATCATCAGTGCTGTCGCCAGTAGTGGTGGAAAACGGCTTCTGCTGATATACTCCATCCTGCAGTGAATACTGCATTCTGCACCATGATAGAGAGAAGGTTATCAGCATGATTTTTGCAGTCGTCATTATTGAAAAAGAGAACCATTTACAGGATATGCTTATTGACACATATTAATATTTGTAAATTAATATTTGTAAATGAATGAGGAACTGTTGTACACTTTTATTTATACATAGTCACAATTTCATAAAATAGAAAACGTTCCATTTGTGTGTATCTCTGCGTGGGAAAAAAACACTTTCCGCCATCGACACTGTTTGAAATATAAACCTACCATTAGGAAGGTAAACATGACGTTGAAACAGATTATAAAAACGTGTCCTACATTCTACGCTCTAGGAAACGTATAGCAAAGTTGATAACTGTCCTCTTTGCAATATAGCAAGGCATATTTAGCAGGCTACCAGTGCCAGAATCGAACGTGAACTCGACAATAGTATACATTCACTTACCGTTTAACATCAGCTCATTTGTGAGGGGTAAAAGTTAATCTTGGATGGAAAAACAAAGACCCAACATTGCCCAAAGTTGATATTCCTGAATAATATTATTAAACTATAACGATGTTGGTCTATGAGCTTTTGATGACACTGTCACATGACACTCACTGCGGGAAAATGGGATTTCCACGCCCAAGTGTGAACATGATAATGCTAATGGCTGAACCTTGCTTACTACGAGACATTCAGTACGTTTATCTATAATGCACTAACAAGCACGCAGTGCAAAGTTTAGTCCAAAGTACTTTGTAAACAGTCTACCATACCCCAAAGTTCTTAGGCCTATTGCTGTAAGGGAAGGCCAAAAAAACTCTGCCATGCTGCAGCACTAACAAAATAGATCCTAGGTCATAAAAGAGATGTAGTCCGACATTCCAAATGTGCACACATTCCATTCCACTTTCTCAGTCAAAGATTCAGTGTCTTTCTAGAGCTTATGTAGCTAACTTATAGTCATCGTTGTACGTTATGAGGTCAGAGAAGTAAAGACTATGCACTTGTAAAGACATACATTGTACCAAAACGGACATATTTTATCACAAGTGTATTGATTAAGAGATACTGATGCGTATCATTTCCGATGTCGGGTGTAGGTGGATATCCTCCCCCTCTCAATGAAGACACCTGCAGATTGATTGGATACACGAACCTTTGGACCTACGGCGAGATATGAAATTCCATGATAAATTGAATTGAACATTAATCTCTCTCTCTCTCTCCCTCTTTATATATATATATATCAATATATATATATGTAAACAAATATATATATATATATATATATATATATATATATATATATAAATTATTGAAACAAGGAAGGAAAAACTGATCAGAAAAAATTCTAATAATAAATAGCGAAAACTTTGAGCGAAGAAAATGGTGTGTGGCACACATACACACACTATAGCTTCTGACCACACGAGCAAAGAGAGTTAAGGGTTTGGGACGAACACCGATCTAGGGCTTTCAATAGCTCAATCGGTAGAGCACCGGTCTAGTAATCCGGAGGCCTCGGGTTCGAATCCCGATGAAAACCCATTTTCTTTGCTCAAAGTTTTCGCTATATATATATATATATATATATATATATATGTGTGTGTATATATCAACATATACAAAATAATTTTCCACGTGTTGGGCTTCGAATGTTATTATTATTAGAAGAATGAGTTCTCAAGTACGCCATCTAGATCCAACGAGAAGGTTTTTATTCACAAATTTTTTAACCGCCTCGGGTCTTCGTCAGTGTAGTGTATACAATGATAACTCTTTGCAAAGACTTATCGTTGTAGAATTGTAGACTTTTCATTACAGAAAAAAAAATAATCATGTGGTCTTTTTTCGACTACTGTGCGCTAGCACTGTTTTCCGAGTTCTCCTGTGAATCTCAGATAGAAGGGAAGTGTACACACATCCATAATATCTATATTGAAATTATAAGTAACGAATGAAATATAACACATGGCAAATTGCGTAACTGACAAGAAGGAAACATCACAGGATAAGTTTTGTGTTACGTAGCATACAGAGACATGAGCACAATCACAGAATTATGTGTGCTTTAAAAAAAAATCAATTTGATATGAATGGAAATAAGGGAAAAATGTAACCTAACTTTAAAAATAATCTCCGTTAATTTTGTTTATGTGACCAGATGTGACCGTGTAATCAACACGACAAATAGACTGACCATTAAAATAGGCACACAATCAATTACAAAATAACACCAGTAATGCAAGTTATCTGATGAGTAAAGGCGATGACACTTGGAAGTAAGATTGGTATATCATATAAATGTCCTAATGTGAGTAATTCACAAAATTTACAAGCTACACTTGCCATGCCTGTAAATGCTTCTCTTGTGAATTCCTTTTTTTCCGTGTAGAGTTACAAAATAAAATTGTATTGCTTACTTGTTTATTTATCTAAAAACAAAGTTGATGTCATCATAACTGTAACCAGTCTCTTTTTTTTTCTTTAGCAAAATGTGTTTCGTATATCAAGATTAAGAGTTTTATTAGCAGATTTATCATTGGTTTTGTATTAGAAATATAGATAAGGCCTTATCCACGGCAAGTTTTGCTTATGATGACGGTCCCCTGTATTGATTTCTCCTTTGTTCATAAATACAGTATGCCTTAATGTGTTGTTTTCATTCTTATGTCATTACAGACTGATGTTGTTATGAAAATGACATTTCTTCTATTGAATTGTATGTCAAATTCTCCTTTTTCTTTTACATACTCTGTATCACTTTGTTTTCATTTGTTATTGCATTTGGAGAAAGAAAAAGCAGAAATAAACCAAACCAAACCAAACCAAACCAAACCACACCAAACTATGTACGCATGTACAAGTGTTATGTATATTGCTTTATACTACTTTATGTTGAAATAAAATCACTTGAATTGAATTGCATTGAATATGTAGTGTTAAAATGTTCTACGTGTCCGGTTATTTACAATGAATAATTCTTATCAATATATCCATAATCATCTTTTTATTTGTCAAAAAAAATCCAAATTCATTTATTTCTTTATCTACTTATTCATTTATCTATTTCTTTATTTTTACAAACTATGAATCATATATTACATTTGAGTTAGTTATATTTGTTTTATCAACAATACAAATACAAAAAAGTCAGAGATAGGGAAAATAATATCACTGGTCCAATCACAGGGTTGTCGCGAAATCCTGCGTGTTGTGTGATACTTGAGCTGCTGCTTTCTACTCTGACTGTGTTCCGAATGTTCATTTGGTTAGTCATTTCTGATACTGTAGTTGTTGGTGCTGCATGACTGTTGGAAGAGTTTACAAAATTTTCTGTCATGCTAATGTTTATTGAAGGGTGATACACAAATTGCGAGCAGGCTTCGGATGTTATTGGAAATGTTGCTTCGTATGAACAGCAATTGAACGGAAGATGGACATTCAACCAGAAGGTCCATGTTATTTGGTCATTTAGTCGAAAAGGAGCCCCCTTGTATAGGATCTTCTTTCTATCTTGAAAGCAGAAAAGAGAACCTTCTCCGTCGCTGGCAAGGAAAGCCGTGCAGTTAACATCGTTCCACGCAGCTGAATACTCATCAGTGGGTTTCACGACACATTCTGTTAGGCTTGGTGGACGCAGAACTTCAATGTAGGCGTCTTGAGTGAAAAAGCGGCTTTCCCCATTTCTGTCTTCCCTCACAGAGAATAGGTAAAATTGACTATCCTCTGCGTTGACAGTGTCTATGCTGAGAGTCACTGTCAAGTAAGTTGGTAATATCTCGCTATGAACAGAGAAACGCCTGCTTTGCTGAGGTGTGAGGCAGCCAGGAACCATGTTTCCATTCCTGAAGAAGTAGCATGAGGCGTCGATCAAGTAAACCTCATATTCAAAGGTAGAGTCACTGGACAGAGGTTGATGGAACTCCAGTGACACATCTCTCCCTTCATAGAACTGGTAGACTTCCACAGCCAGATTATTTGTGAGACACATCACCAGTGCTGTCACCAATTGAAGGAGAGTATGCCTTCCGGTGAAATCCATTTTGTGAGCCAGGCACTGTCTTGCTGGAAAAAAAAACAACAACAAACAACCCCAAAACAAATAATGGAGCGTGATTACAACAAATATTTTAAAAGGGAAATCCACTAGAAAAATAAATAAACTTCAAAAGAAAGAGAAAAATATAACCTCCCATAGGAATGTAGTATAATTATCTTTCTTAAAAAAAGAAATTCAATTTCAATTCAACTTCAATTTTATTTCCATTTCCATTGAATAAACAGGGAAAATTATGTAAAATACATTTACAGAACATATTTGCAACAAATGTAAAGTTCTCTCCATTATTGACCATTATGTCTTGCAAACACATCCAATTGATGTCAATTTTGTCATGAATGATTAATGACGAGTTTTAAAAATATATATATAACCCAAATTAACATAGAAGCTGACAAAGTGAATATCAATATCCTAGTTGGCCTAAACATGAAACACTCTTTTTCCGTGGCATTTTTCTCCTATTCCGTTTCTGATGAGTAGGGCCTATGCAATACAGTGCCACAGGCACGATTCCTGAATGTACAAAGTTTAATACTGGACCAGCCTCTCGTCAATGAATATGCAATAGAATATTTTCAATGAAATTGGAAAAATCCTCTTACTCATAGATTAATGAAATCTTAATGATAGATACTTTCATTTCGAAATACATTGTACTGAATAGCGAACTTGGAATCTATACTCTCATCGATAGCAGGGTACATGGAGATACTCCACTTGTATACATTTCAATTTTAATTCAATTTCAATTTTAATTTAATCCCAAATACGAAGTAAGTCCTATTTTCACAAGTTACTTTCTGTAGCAAACGTGCACCCATCATTCTATGAAATACCATCAGAAAGCTCAAAGAAAATGATGACACATAAAATATCCTGTCTTTTATGCTTGAAGAAAATGTATTTCTCAGTTGTTGTTTAAATAAAGTCGCACTCACTATTTTCTTTAAAGTACACGTTTACTATACAAGACAATAGTACAGTACGAAAGCTGGTCTAAAAGAAACAGCAATAGATGATGTTTCATGCACTTACCTGTCACGATTTCATAGCACAGATGAGAGAAGGTTGCCAAAATAATCATGGATTACAAGAGACCCAATGCAAGTAAAGGGAAGTATAGGGCAAGCATGGGAAATGTAAGGTTATGTAGGTTGCTATACACGTCAACAAGATCGGAAGCTCACGAGTTTTCCATTTGAATATCCGGATGTCACGTTGCTTCCAGCTTCCATATATGTAAAGTGAATTCAATGTCACGAGTTCAGTTTGAGATATATAATTATATAAACATACATACATACACATACGGGGGTGTTAATGAATTCATGAATTTGACTGAAACGTATATTTATTCGTGTTTGAACACCCTCCTTGGTCTGTGTAATATATAGAATAAATCTTCAGTGCTATCATTGTTTTATGACACTCTTTATTTGTGCATTTTCATTTATTTCTACGATAACAGTACATCGTGATAAATGATTTAGAATCCTTTAATCCCCCCCCCCGACGGCTGCACAGCATGCATCAAATTAACTCTTCAATCTTTCATGTCTGCGGCGAATAATTTACAGATTTCTGCAGCCTCGAAGTTTTTGTTTGTATTTCGTGTATTACAGGTAATCTTCAAATGAATATTACGATGTCATATATATATATATATATATATATATATATATATATATACATATATATTTACATTTTTTTAAATGAGTTAAATAATTTTTAAAGGAGATATCAATGGCTTGACTGAGTGTTAGTTGCCTGCATGGTTCGTTCAATGGCATTTTCGATCAATTTCTCACTGTACATACCATCAGCTTTCTTCACATCATCCACAGACAGATTGAATCGGACTTTTTTGGTAGCGTAGAGAGTTAACTTTTATATGTACATACTGACAGGATAATGAAACTCAAATCTGCGTGGATTGAGTGAAGGCAGCGCTATTGGTAGAACACATCAAGTGAACTCTAGGAAAAATCGGACGATACGTTCAAGAGCCACGAACTTTTAAATTTTCGGCGACGCCATCACGTTCGAGGCTTTTGAAACCTCTTGTACGTATATGGAATACAGTACTTGGAAGTGTAAGAACCTCAGTGTGATCTCGATTGATACTCACGAGTACACGGACATAATTTAATGTGATGCATTTTTGTTTTGCACGTACATCGTACTTTAAAACCGCAGACTTCCTGTTATGAAGCTTCAGATGAAGGGAATACGAAACTGAATTAAATTGAAACTAGAAAAGCACTCTGAAGCCCTTTTTACACTTGTCTTTCTTAACCCCGGACTTTCTCTGACCCAGGACTATCGTTAGTCCCGTACCAATTTTTTTCAGCTTTTTAAACTGGCCAATTAGTCCCGTACTATCTCTTGTCCGGGGCTAAGGAGAAAACTGACCTTTTTACACTCGTATTTCTTAGCCCCGGACTTTCCAAACCACATGAATATTCATGATTACGCTGCGCACTGTACACGTACACGCACGCACCGGCAGCTGCACTTGATTACCTCGATCGTTTCTGATTGGTCAGTGGGGGTCGGACTTCGTCTCCGTCGCTTAGCCCCGGATTATTTTTTCGTTCTGTTTACACTCACTTGCTTTGCCCCCCCCCCCCCCTTAGCCCCACCGTTGGTACGGGACTATAAGCAAAAAGTTAGCAAGTGTAAAAAGCCCTTGAGAGCGCAGAGTGTCGGTGCTTCGGTGGTTACACTGCATGTGTGATAAAATTTCTCCGTTTTAATACTACTTATACACTACTTTTAATACTTTGCATAGATACGCGTACCTATGTTATAGTTATATGTTTTATTTTGCAATACATTTGTGCTGTTGCCATTCATAAATGCTACAAATAACAAATCAAAGGTATGGAAAGATCGCAGTAGAAAGGCGCCACACTATTTTTTTTTTTTGTTTTTCGATAAGAAGTTAAAAATAATAATGTAACATAACGAGTACTGATGACAATATACTTGGCCTGATATGATACGTCGGGAACAGACAACATTGTCTTAGGTATTAGAATGGGTGGGGTTCCTTAGAAAACAGCTGCCAGCAAAGATTATTTAGAAAGAAAGTCTTAAAAGTCATGACCATGATCAATTTTTCTTTAAAGACCACGCATCAGTCTGAAAACCAAGAACAGAACGTCATCCATCCACCAATCAATCAATCACTGAATTCATTATTACGCAATGAAGCAGCCATCACAATCCTTGCACAGCTGTATGCAGCACCAGCTCTTTGAAGCACGTCCTCAATCATCCTCTGTTCCATCTCCCTTGTTCAGCGTGTAGGCATTCTCTCTTTTTCTTTCTTTCCCTTCATTTTTTTCCATCTATTCTGGCAAGTTGTGTCATGCTATTGTGTTTCTCCTGTTTTGTTCCGTCCTGTCGTAAGTCATATTTGTGATAAGTGTTTGTAAATGAATAATTCATAAGTTTTTTTTTTTATTGGTTCACGATACACAAGCTTGCTTCTTAGTGGACCTCTCAGTTCTCTTTTTTTTTCCGACTGAAGCATAACTTTGTATTCTTTTTTTGTTGTTGTTGCCAGTATACATTCTTATGTTTATCGGTATTATTTATCTTTGGCAAAGGCGAATGTTTGTGTTTATGATGTAATTCCTGATTTATCTTGTGTTATTTTTTTGTTGGAAAAAGAAGAATGAAAATAAATGAATTGAATTGAACTACGTACACGTACGCATAAATCTATATCCTTGCGCACGTCGGTTATGGTCTTCTTTATACAGGTTATAGCAGGGCCCACCTCCCTGGTTATAGCCTCTTCCGTGTTTTCAATGCTCTACCAGAGGGTCCCTCAATTTATTATTATTATTACCTTAGCGTTGCCAAATACCCATACACCTGATTCGATAGGGTTATGGTGGATAAAAACATCTTGACCAATGACGTAGGCACAACACATCAATTTGTATCGACAGTAAGATATTGAAAACAATATCCTGTATTTCAATTAGATTCATAATTGTGCTCTATTTCCATCCAACATTCGATAATACAATAACAAAATATAAACTTGATAAATCTTATTGTGACCTCATGAAAAGCAGAGCCTGTAAAAAAAAACAAAAAAAAAAACGGGATCACTAGAAAGCAATATAGCAATACATGTACCATATACAGTATATCGAATACATATCTATTTCCAGCGCGGATATAAAAGGTTTGATGCTTGTTATATACAAAGAACACAGTGACATTATAGCACAACGAAGGCCAGCCATGTCACAGAGAAAGGAGAAATTTCTGGTCTGTAAACACGTCACTCCATCGCCAGGATTGGTAAAAGAGTAATTGAATTTAACATCAGAAATTTAAATATGTGTTGAAGGGCCCGTGTAGAAAGCAAACCTTTACTAATTTCCTTCTTTTAAGTGTAATGAATTTAGAATATTGATTGAAACTGTTATCTAAGCTATTCCAGAATCTGGGTCTGTACAGCGGGCCTATCTGGGTAATTCAACTAGCATGAACCAACAACATTATTAGATATTGTATTAACACGAGATAGGTGGGGTTCCTCAGAAAACCACTACCAGCAATCTTTTTTAGGAAAAAAAAGTCACAAAGTAAGATGTTGCGATCCATGTCCGTTTTTAACTCCACACATTTAGTGTGAATACCAAGAACAGAACGGCGTGCATATACATTTACGTCCTTGTGCATGGCTGGTGTGATCTTCTTTTCATATCCAGGGAAGCCTCTTAATCAGTGTTGCCGCTGCTCTTCCAGAGGGCTCTGCCATAATCATTGCCCGAGTGTTGTCGGTTTTTCAATTCAATTCAATTCAATTCAATTCAAACTTTATTTCATTTTTCGAAAAGAACATAAACATTTCACTTTCATTGGTAACAGAGAATAAGGTTACATTCTTATAATCAAAACAAAGTAAAATTGAAAAGAGAACATAATTGTGGAACCTTGGGGTACAAATGATGTTGTAATGAAAATTGACTGAAGTGATATAGACGATATAACATTACACAAAATATCGAAAAATGGAGGGACCCACTAAAAAGGCAATGCTTGTAGAATGTGGGCCCCTTATAGGTACAGAATGTCAATAGAAAATGAACTGATGCAAAAAGGGGAAAAAAGATTGGGAATAAAGTCAGATTAAAAAAAAGGTCTGGAAGCCCAACAAGAAGACAGAGTAACGGACAGACACACATACACAGGCGAATGAACATTAAACGAGACTGAGACGACAAAACTTATGAAAGGGGACTTAAATATAAGACAGAACGAGACAAGGTTGACATACATAGGAAGACAATACAGCGGACAGAAAGGAAAAACAGATCCAGCGATCCTCGACAGAACTATATCGAAAAAATAATGGGATGCGAGGAAGGGATACATAAATATGGAAGAATAGAGAGAAATAGATGCGGAGGTAATACAAGTAGAATTGAATCTACTCAGTAAGAGTCTCAGGACAACAGGGACGAGAAAATATGTGAGAGTATATTATTAGTATTATTATCTTCGGAAAAAATTAAAATGAGCCAACGGGCTGATTCACTTCTGTAGGAACATAACATTGCAATAAAAACAACTTTAATCTCCTTTTAAATGAAAATATAGAAGGTGAATTTCTTATGTCATTATTCAGAAAATCCCAATATGTTGGGCTAGTATAGATAAGTGTGTTCTTAGCAAGAATCGTTCGTAAGAGAGGTAAGTGAAATTCCTTTATACACTTAGTCCGAGAGGGCCGTGGTTGGTAAAAAAATGTTAAACAAGCACGTACAATGTAGGCAATGGAAAGGACCCGAACTTTATCTCCGATTGAAAGCCAGGAGTCTTATCCACTCACAGTCTTTTGAGTCGGTACCTCCACTTTTTTTCGCAGAATGTCCACTCACAGTCTTTTGAGTGGGTACCTCCACTTTTTTCGCAGAATGTATAAATATGTTTGTACGAAAAATGCCTCATTTTGTAATGACTACTGACAACTGTTATTTTTTTGCTATCGATGTATCATTCCTTCAAACGCATGTCAAATTTATACTTTTTGTACATTCTGTCGAAAGAAGTGAAAATAAAACCTCTGAATTGAATTGAATTGAACAGTGCCCTCAGTGGTGACCCTCTCGTTGTGAATGGGGCACATAACATGCTGGTGTGTTCGCAGGCGTCCAGTCACCTATAGTCACGTGACCTAAATGGCTGAAAGCTGGGAGAATCGGTAGCCACCTCAGCTTCGAAATGGAAATTCGCCATGGAGATTCTCGAACAAGTAAACTGGAAAGGGAGCTCGAGACTCGAGTGGTAACGGTGCCAGACATGTTCAAATTCAAATTCAAGTTCAAATTCGAATTTATTTCCGTTTTTCGACAATAAGAATAACATAACATAAATTTCACTTTCTTCAGTGATAGAAATCGTATCAAAAAAAATGTGAATTTAACAGAGTAAACAATACTTGTATATACCTACAGTAAAGATACATCATGAAATAATGCCTGAAGTAAAATGAAATAAAGTGAAATATCAATGTTGCCATAAGGTGTCTTCTGTTCATCTTCATATTTCGTGCGAAACTATCACAACTCAAAGAAGAAAGAAATAAAACGAAAGAAAACTCAACACAACAAAATGCAACAATGAAAACCAAATAAAAACCAAAAAGAAGCAACACCTTTTTCTTTTCGTTGGGTACACCAAAAAATTGTGATTGTCACTGATCATGCTAATATTGTAATGTGTTTGGTTTCCCTTCCTCTATGAATGTTATATATCTTTCTGATAAAAACGTGTTGAAGAATTCAAGTGCAATATCTGGCGAGGAGGGAGGGTCGAGTTTGTTCATTAGTTGGTGTGTGATTGAAATAGAAAATGTGTGTTTATAAGGGTACAGTTTAACACTGATGCTTGATGGAAACTTGAGGGTACTATCAGTACGAGAATGACGACCACGCGAACGGATATAAACCAGCAATTGTGGCTTTTTCGTGACAGCATAAAATGTGATAAGGCCGGGGTACTTAAGTAACACGCCCGCAGATTCCTGTGTATGAAACCCTGCACACACTTGCCGCAACACTGAAAACTAGTTGTCGAAGGATCCGGTACGTATAAATGAATGTGTTCTTGCAATGCACATTAAGATTATTTAATCATAACGCAAATGTGTTTTTATTAATATGACGTGATATAGCTTTACGATGAGTCGAATGTGTGATAGATAATTTGCTGAATGTGTTAATTTGTTGACTTGTCTACAGCGTTCTTGCCTTTCAATCACGCAGTATCTTCTGTATCGCACGACTTTTTTCCCTTGTCATGCTTGTTTCCGGTTTTGATTTCAATTTTCATTCAAATTCAACTCTGCATAGGGGATGGATGATTTTTCCTTCTACTTGTTTTGTGCAATATGAGCTCAGTGCCATACATGTATTTGCTTTGGTTGCCTGTCATCCAACTATACACTGTTTGCCTGTTCCAATTTCCTCGAGTGGGTTCTACGTATGACGTATAACAAGGTGACTTGTTCATTGTTACATCACTTTTGTCATTAGTAAGCTATAGAGCCACTCTCGCAACGCAGCTATGTCGGCCAAAAGAGTTGCAGTGGTTGGAGGGGGAATCAGTGGGCTCGTGTCTATCAAGACGTGTTTGGAGGAGGGATTCGAACCCGTGTGCTTCGAACAAACGGACCAGTATGGTAAGTTACCATAAACGATCAACACACATGTATATAAAGAGTTAAGTTTGCATGGTCTTATTTACTATGGGTAAAAATCAAGAACCGGTCCAATAAAAAACAACATTGATAACCCAACAAAATCAATTTACACCTGGAATTTAAACATGGAAACTTAGCTGCGGAGGTCCGTGTATTCCGGAAAGAAAATGGGTCGTATAGGCATAAGAGGCAGTGATTGCTTGTGCTAGCTTTTTGCTTGAATCCGTACGCATAAAAACAAGCAATTGCTTACAAGCAAAAGCTTTTACTAGCAACCACAAGCAATAATTGCTCACCACAAGCAACTGCTTGTTGCCGCGCGCTTGCGCGAGCAATAAAGGTGACCTACAGATGATTTTCAGACTTTTACATTTGAACAACTATAACACATTATACTGTGTACAGTGGGAAGTGATGGGAATCAGCCAGTAATGATGTGCCTGACAGTTTCTGTGTCTGCGTGAGTGGATTTATGAGTTTCATTTTATAGTTCTGCTATTAAAAGTCAGGAAATATTTCCGCACACACCCTCAACTGCCTTTCCAAATACATCATATCTATATAATCCGCCTTTGTTCTTGTGTTAGCACAGGCGTGACGTACCTTTTGTTGAACCCGTGAGCAATTTGCAGGGCAGCAAAAAGATTAAAGTACAAGCAAAAGGTTATGCGTATGGATCCAAGCAATTGCTTGAGAGTCACCTTTTGCTTGAGAAGCTTGTGCTTGTGCTGAAGAAATTGCTTGCAAGCAACTGCTATTATTTATGCATACGGATTGGCTGTTTGTTGCAGAGTTTAAAATTCGAATTATTCATCTCATAATTACTTGCATACAAGCAGAGTTAATTTGATTTGGCAATGATCTACTTTGAAATTCTAAACTTGAACTAATGATAGAATCTAAGTATGAGTAATTTAGTATCTGAATATTTCTACTACATCCTATGCGAATATAGGGAAAAATTCCGAAAAATGTTACCAAAGCAGTTCAATCATGGAGAGTGTGAACATAACATGGAGACTCCTGTGATTACTTTATCGGAAAATGCAACCTAAACTTTGAATCTACAAAGCTTCATCGAATTGTTGCTTGCGGTTCCAGTGACGATCGCATCTGAGACAGTCCATTTGGATGTGACGTAGATTGCTGTGATACAAACTGTGTCTCATTTCATCATCTTTGTGCTACATTTTATGCTTTCAAAATTTCAAGTCATTACTTCCAGGACTATCCGACAATTAACGAGGGGCTTTCAGACTTTGCGCGGCTATTGTTCCATGCCAACCATTTTTGCCTTTAAAGGGGAAGTCGAGACGAGAAAATAAGGCCTCCTGTTTTTCAAGATCATGCACTCGTAAAAAAGAGAAAAATGTGAAAAAGTAAAGGACTGTAAGCATAACTAATCGTCTCTGGCACTAAGCACTTGATGAAATATCGGAGACGTACAGGTGCAGCCAGCCCTACATTCCAGAGGTATTTCATTCGGTCCCATTCTGATGTTCCAAAGTACCAGCAACTCTTGTGAAAAGCAAATGAAAAACGGTTGTGGTCGCGGTGAGCACTGTGAAATCGGAAATTTGATCGTCTGAGGCCACTACGGAAGTGGACATGAAATATCTTGCCAAGAAATTGTAAGGTCAAGAGGGACGCATTATGACGTGAGAGGAAATTTTTGGTCTTCATGCACCACGCAAGTCGTCGCTTGCTTTGTCTGTGTGTGTGTGTGTGTGTGTGTGTGTGTGTGTGTGTGACAGACACTGCAAATTTGAACAATATAAAAGAATTGATGTTTCTTGTACTATTTGATTGGAAGTGAATAAGTATTATTTGATTAAAAAAAAGAACACCTTCACATGCTTTTGAAAATTGTAAAATACTCCTTCAGTACTTCCGGATGTGAATTTCCTCTAAAAATGAAGGATATGAACGACTTTGCCCTTGATCAGTTAGAATACAAAGAGCGACGTGTTTGAGAGAAGCACACTTAGAAAAGTTCAAAGAGCCTTAATTGGGCAGTTATGCAGGTACATTTAATGTAGGAGCATATCAGTGATGCCTTCCGTTAAAATGAACACTTTTACGTGATTTTGTCATTTTGATGAAAACATTTACGACGAAGTATGAGCACAATGATAAGTATCACATTATATTACAAAATATTGTCGATCAATAGATCACAAAGGAAATTGTTTTACTTTCATCTGTCTTTTTGCTATAAAATCTTCCCACGTTTATTCTTTTTTCTTTTTACGACAGAGCTGCCTCATTTTAGTTATTGCTTATCAGGAGACTGCAAACTGCAATAAGCCCTGCCTTTTAGCAATCCCCTTCATTTCCGACAATTTTGATTCAGTAGGCCCTATCATTTTGTCATATAGATGAAAGTCACAACATCTTTTGTATTTTAGTTTTACAGTATTTTCTTTCATTACAACGTTGTACTGATTTTATGTAATTATGTGTGTTCAAATGTTTGGTAATAACTGCATTGTAGTTTGAAATGAAATCAAAGAAAAATAAAGGAATGAAATGCCATGAGCAGCCCTCATTTGGAAAAATTTGATGATGAAAAATTAGATCTTTGCTTTAATATTTTGTTTCTACTTCATTGAATTTAGTTTTTGCTTTGGAGACCTCCACGTAAACTTTTACTGTTCGATTTCGCCGAATGCGGGTACTGCAAATAGCCATCGTTAATCTCAGAAAAGACATTTATCTATATCAATATAAGTTATTCTGTTCAGCATTCCTTACCAAGGATTGTCCTGCAACTGGCTTATATACCGCTCTTTTGCTTGGGGGTGGGGGGGGGGGGGGGGAGTAGGGGCTGTAACACGGTTACAATAACATTTAAAAGAATGCAAAATAACAAGGCATACCCGGCATTTACTTTCTAATCTTGGGTCAATCCATTACGTTATACAGCGATAACATTACGCTGTACATTATTATCATTATTTTTTTTTTTTCTTCTTCTTCTTCTTCTTCTTCTTATTATTATTATTATCATTATCATTATTATTATTATAATTGTTATTACCATCGTCATTATTATTATAATTCATTTATTTATTTATTTCAATTTTGGGGGTGTAAAGCATATTTTGTATAATGTCTACTTTACTCGCGGTGTATTACTGTATATCCTGAGAAATGGTCATGTTCACCGAATGCTTTGTAAACGGTCCGAAAATAAGGTGACCTTGAATTCCATCCAAGGTCACTTATTTTTATTGTTATTTATTCATTTATTTAAATTTTTGGGGTGTAAAGCATATTTTGTATAATGTCTACTTTATTCGCGGTGTATTACTGTATATCCTGAGAAATGGTCATGTTCACCGAATGCTTTGTAAACGGTACGAAAATAAGGTGACCTTGAATTCCATCCAATTCCATTTCTTGGCAAGTAGATTTTGACAGGGGCCATGCTTATCTTACAAAAATATATTGTCCAAGGACGTAAGCACTAGGCGGGTCTCGAACTCGGGACATCCGTTTCAAAGTCAAGAGTCCCTTACCCACTGTACCACCGTGCCCCACAATGTTGGGAGCGTGTTTCTTTCAACTCTCTTCTGCAGGTGGAATCTGGGTGATCCGGGACGAGAAGTCCTCGGGCCCGTGCCCGGGGGCGAGGATGTACGACTGTCTCATCACCAATTCAAGCAAAGAGATGATGTGCTTCAGCGACTTCCCATTCGATGCCGACGCGCCTCCGTATCTCCGCGGGGACCAGCTGTTCTCATACTATCAGGCCTATGCAAAACGTTTTGGCTTGGAGCGGTTTATAAGACTCAACACGACAGTTAAAGCGGTGGAGCAGTCACATGACTTCGAACAATCAGGTGATGATCATTGATAAAGAGTTGTTCGCCCTTAAAATGCACGAAACGTAAATAATATATAATGTAGTGTAGATCATACATACAGTGGGATAGGTAATTTATTATTATAGACAAACGAAGTAATGCATATCACAAGTTTTAGAATTTCGCTGAACATCTGAACATCACGTTTTTTGTTTACAAAATGTGATTGTTCTTCCAGGATTGCCTATAATTTTACAATAACTTGCTGTGAAATAGCTAGTGTTTGTAACCGTCAAGAATGAGAAGGAATACGTTGTGCACGTGAATGCGTAAGCCTTCTACCACTAAACGTTCCACCGCCATGGAACACCCTTCAAAGATTTCATTTTTGCTTTCATTTTTGAGAAGAGGAAGTTGTGTACCTGCACATTTAATCATACTACGCAACGAGGACACAGTGACGTAATATCTGTTTCTGAAAGTACGTGAGTTGTAAAGTATATGTCTATGTGTGTAACAATCATTAATGCGGATAATCCTCTTTTTTTTTTTTTCCAGGCCAGTGGAGAGTAAAAAGTCAAATGGTGGGACGCGAGGAGCAGGTGGAAACTTTCGATGCAGTTTTCATCTGCACTGGGCGATACTCCAGCCAACATATCCCAAACGTTCCAGGGATGGCTGACTTTGGCGGGAAAATCATGCACAGTGGTGAATTTAAGAACGGTCGAGAGTTTGCCAATAAGACTGTTGTTGTCGTTGGTAAGTCGAGTACTAAATATGCTGCAGTAGGAGAAAGAATTCCCCTCCTCAATAATAATGATGATAATAATAGCAATAATAATAATAATAGTAATAATAATGATAATGTCTTATTCTCGCAGGGTAGCCTCTTCAGTGTTACCACTGCTCTACCAGAGGGCTCTGCCATATATAATATTTCCGTTAAAAAAAGGCGAAACATAATACGCGTAATGCAGAGTGTACAAGCAAAAAGTAAAGCAGAACAAGCTATATAAAGTAAGGTGAAAATATATTTACGAATTGTGTAAGACAAACAATGTATGATTTGCAGAAATGACATTAAGAAGTAAATGGATTGATGGAACAGAGTGATAGACTATTCAAAAGAGCTTGTAAACGTGGATCACTCTGTAAACAATACGCTAGTAACATTATTCTATCCAAAATTTGTCTATATCTTATATAAAAGCATTTGTTAGCTGTTATGATAAAAGAATATTATCAACAATATCAGATAGTAAAAAAAAATGTAATACGAATTGAAATTACATATATCCATCGAGTCTTATCTTACCTGGAAAAGATATGGGGACAAGAAACAGGACACATGCACACACACACACACACACACACACACACACTTAGTCACCCCCAAAAACAAAACAAATCAAATTGTATATCATAAACACATATACACATATATATATATCGATTGGTACATCTCTCCCCCTCTTTTTCTCTTTCTTCATGCATTCATTTCATTTCATTTCATTTCTTCCTTCCTTCCTTCCTTCATTCATTTTATTTCAGCATGGGACAAGTTTCAGACAGAGCTGTTCTTCAGCATGCCCCACCACAGATTAAAAAAACCACAATAAACTGAAACAAAGATATAATGATATAATTTTACAAAGTGATAGATATAAAACCTATATATATATATATATATATATATATATATATATATATATAATACATACACAGAGCTCGACACTATTTTTTTTTTTCGTCTAGTGGCCCGTACAGGCAACTAAAATCTTTAAGTCTGAAACGGTGGTGGACTAAAATAGAAACAAAAGTAACAATCCATTTTGAATCATAGTTGCCCGATTGGGCCACCAAAAGATGACTTTGATGGCCGCGGGTTACCACACACACACACACACACACACACACACACACACGTATATATATATATATATATATATAATGTATAATAACAATGATATATATATATATCTATTATGTATAATAACAATGATATATATATATATATATATATATATATATATATATGTATATACATATATATATACACATGTATACATAATACATACATGATAGTAGATATCGTACAAGCATGATATATTCTGTTGCCTAAAAATTCATAGCAAACCAAATAAATGTCGCAAAAAAAGGTCACTGGCATCCGCGGTATTCAGGTAATTATGAAGTCTGTATACCTAAACCTTTATTCACTGTAAAATAAGTGAAAGTTTTGCTCGATGATGGCCATTATAATGGTAATATTGATGGTGATAATACGTACAGTGTATAATTATATCAATAGTGATAATCCTAATGATGACCAGTTCTTTAGAATGCATATCACCATAGGCTCGTAAATGAAACAAAACCTCTTAAAAACAATAACCCTGGCTATATAACTTTACACACATCCATGGTTTGTTTTTCTTTTGAGCAATTAGTGTTACAGCGGCAACGTGGCTCCACCCAAATCAACCCCAAATTGACCTTTGAAGTAATTTTTACTTCCTTTATACGTAAACATAAAAGAAGTATATAGGAGTACCACGACATGGCTATATGCCAATTACGTGACGATTGAACTTTTATGTTTCGTTTTTTTTTCAATGAATATGAATAATGAATAGCAAATACAGGGATCTCTAAGACCACTTTATGTGATTGTATATAAACACCTCTTTAAAATTGCTTCCATGTGCTTTAATTGAGAAAAAAAGAAAGAAACGAAACGAAACGAAGCGAATGAGAATGAGCATGCAGAAAACAGTTTAAAGGAGATTTAAATGAAATATCTTCTGCACAATTATTCCTACTACCTGCTGTACGAAAGAGCAAATCCAGTGTGCTATTACACCTCAGCTGCTCGAGTTCTGAAGCACCTCAATTCCCTCTTTCGATCCCGATGTTCAGCGTGTTGGCTTTTCCTTTCATGTTTCTTTTTCTTTCTTTACTTTCCTTCCATCATTCTTTTGTGCTTTATTACTTTCAATGGTATACCCTTCTGTCAAGTCATGTAAAGTCGTGTGTTTCTCCTGTCTTGTTCTGTCCTGTCTTTGTGAACAAATGTTCACATGAAGAATCCTTTGAGTGGTCCACAATTTACAAGCATACTTTTCAGTGGACCTCTCAATTCTTTCTTTCTTTTCTCTCCTGACATAACTTTGCATTTTGCCGGTATGCATGTATAATTTTGTATTTGTTAACTATTATCTACCATGTAAAGTCGAATACATGCCTCTATGTTATATCTTCTGATTCATTTCGTGTTATGTTTGCCGAAAAGAAAGAAAGAATGAAATGAATGAAATGAAAATTCTATTTCTACCGACATGTTAAGTTAAAGATTCTTAACAAATAACTTCAGTTGCCCAGGTGGTTATTCATGGCTTGGTATATCGTGCTTGTCTGTAAAGAAGGTAAGTAATACACCTGTCAAAAAACTTATTAACTGCCTGTATAAAGACCTGAGTGTGAACAGTATATAGTTACAATTTTATCTAAAGAGAAATCCTATAATTTATTATTTTCTTATTGTATTATTTCAGTAAGTATTTATAAACCACGCAAAGTCCTCAAAAATACTTATAGGTCATGCTTTCTTCTGTCAGGGGGCTCCCATTCGGCTGGTGACGTGGCAGTTGACGTAAGCAGATGCGCAAAGCAGGTAATATTATCAAAACTGAGAATAGAGAAATGACAACTTTAATTGGAATCGTTATCAAAATAGCACGTGCATGCAATTCACATTAAGATAATGACCGTATCAAGAAACTCATTGGCCATGTAATCTTTAGAAATCAGCGTGGGAGAAACATCTTCATTGTTTCTGTCAATTATACACACACACACACACATGCACACAAACACACACACACACACACACACACACACACACACACACACACACACACGTGCGCATCACATTCGCACACATTCCGCACATAACATATGTAACAACCACACTAACATCAATGTCCTGTTATATACACTGAGGTGAGAGTGGGAAAAATAAACAACAGTTTCGATCGCAATATTTGAATGCTATTTTTTTTTTAATGTATATGTGTATAATACAATTTCTTCAAAAACTCATTGCATTTGGGCTAAGTTGTTACCGATGGTCCAGTAATTAATAAATTCATTCATTCATTCATGGATTTGCTTTTAGACCTTCTCCTGGTATAGTCATTATGTGAATTCAAATCATATCAATGCAAATGGGATCACCAGGACTGGTATTGAAATGCATCCTGCAGCCACAGGGAAACTGAACAGCCAGTTTAGATACTCTATCTCCCGGATCAGACACCGTAAAAATTATCATCGTCAACTTTTGAGCAGGCCCTGCATTTAAATCAGCCTATCATCACAGGCCCTATATGTAATGGATAAAGTCACGTTTTTTCCCACATCTCTTACCCCTCCCCCCAACACCACCAACAGACGTACCTTTCAATGAGATCAGGAACATGGGTGCTACCACGTCAGGGCCCCGCATCGACGCCTCTGGATGCATTCATGAACCGCCGAGTTTTCGGCTACCTACCCGTCAATCTCACGCGAAACCTCTTTAAAGCCCACGTGAGTCAACGGATGAACTTGGACGCTCTTGGTCTACAGTCTTCGAGGCCGCTGCTTCGGACGACGAGCGTTATGGTCAACGATGAAGTCGGGGTAGGTGAAATAATGTTGTTAGACAACTGACAAATGAGCGCTGCAACAACTAATCGAACTTGACACAGAGCAATACAATAGTATTAGTCAGTGAGATTTTCTTAGTAGCATTACTTTACTATATCAATTATGTCAGTAGATTCATAAAATGAATCATCTCTTGTGCTAACTGTCCCTATTAAACAACGCTAAAAGATTAGATTCTTGTCTGAAAACTTCATAATAACATAAAGAACAACAGCCGCAAAGAGACAAAATCGCAATTACCCTTGCATAAAATTACGTAGGAATTATTGTTCCGAGGATATTCCAAGTATCCACTAATTAATGGAGGATATTCAGGTTGCTAAGGCCTATTGCCTGAATAAGGAGATCGGAGATCATTGTGAAGTACGATTTCATTGTATTGGAGTGCCATTTAAAATCATGATATTGTTTGGTAGCAATACTCAGGGAGGAAAAGCATTTCTCTTAAAAACTGAGTTTTCTAGATCGGATCCCCCCCCCCCCCCATATTCCTGTAGAAATGGGGTCATAGTCAATAGTACTGAACAAGCTTGGACGCTTAGAACACAAAAACAAACTCTTAAACTTA
This sequence comes from Diadema antillarum, assembly GCF_040938485.1. Classification (NCBI taxonomy): domain Eukaryota; kingdom Metazoa; phylum Echinodermata; class Echinoidea; order Diadematoida; family Diadematidae; genus Diadema; species Diadema antillarum. The sequence continues at coordinate 49,098 of NW_027272184.1, read as the reverse complement.
GTGCGATTACAGACATAATTATGTAAACGCGATTGAAAACTTTTAAAGTGAAAACAGTGAGACGTATAAATAGTGTTATATCAAACATATTTTTACATTTGAACACAGATTCGCATTTGGTGCGGCGCGCTGAAGGCGAAACCCAACATCGCAAAGTTCACCGTGGATGGCGTCCTGTTCGACGATGGCTCCTCAATTGACCATGTCGACGCGGTTGTATTCGCCACGGGATTTCAGCACAAATTCCCATTTTTGGCTGAATCGATCCTCAAACGTGAGTCCCTTGCCTCAAAACCCTCTTAGTTACCCTCATTTTGAAAACTAAGCCTGATTAGAGTGCACACATTGTATCGTGGTTTTGGCAAATGTCCATTGGAGGAAACCAGAGTGGATTTTCAAGTCCATGCACTTTGATAATGGGTTCATTGTTTCTTTCTAATATCTATCATGAAACTTTGTTTTTTTAATTCAATTGTAACAAAGACTCTAAATGTTCTAAATACTAGTAGTTATTTCTACAGCCATTACAACGTGACTGAGAGTGCAATAGACAGTATAATATTACAAATGATTACCCCATTTCAAACAATGCACAAAAATTTTCGATTGTATATATGAGCTTTATCCTCTGTTTCTCATAAACTCTGTCTGCTAAAAGTGCTGTGCTTATTGAGCCGGGTTATTGAAGAATAATGTGGGATTTTATAGCAGCGTAAAGTTTTATATCTGTAATATGAGTACGAATTCAGGAAAAATGTGAGATCTTATAGCAACATTAAAGTTTTATATTGATATGATAAGTACGTTTGTCATTGACATCGTCGCCTCTAAGCCCGTTCAACAAAATCAAGTGTTAAGGCCGTGTCACACCAGCCTTGCGTGCGACTTGCAAAGAACAATTTTGACTACCCGGAGGTCCCCGTAGATATCCGCACATGACAGTACCTAGCATGTATCTCAAAAGTAGTTGCCCGGAGGTGCGCACGCATATTTTTTTACCCGCAACCGTGTTCAGGCCCTGTCACACCTTTCCGGGCAAGCTACTCGGGCTTGTTACGTGTAGGGATTTTCTAGCATACCGGACATTCCTGAGGGCGGAAAAGGATTTGTGCGAGTCAGCGCATGTGTCTTACTTGCTGGACGCGTTATACTTGCGAGTATACTGTGTGACCTTTGTACCAGTCGCGTGGGGGCAGACAACTCAGTGAAGGAATTCCTCTAATGGAATGGCTGAAATCTCACAGAATTTCATTATCTTGGCTGCATACGGGACTGCGAAGTACCTGCGTGGGAATTGCCTGGGAAGTACTGCCGCTAAGGGTCTCCTACTGACGTTCTGCGTGGACCTCTACGGGCATTCCCGCGACTCACCGGGAAAAAGTTTTGGTCATGCTCAAAACTTGGCTGCGGTTAAATCGGACTTGCGTGAGCACCTCCGGGCAACTACGCGCTAGATACTGTCAGGTGCGGACCAACTGCGGAGAGCTCCGGGGAGTAAATTTGTTTCCCCGCAAGTCAAGCCGCAGAAGTTCCCCCGTACGGTATGACAAGGCATGAATGAAAATTGCAAACATTCTTGTTCGCCCGCTGAAAATCTTCTACGTGCTGGAAACTACCTCCTCGCCACAAGCCCGCGTAGCTTGCCCGGAATGATGTGACACGGCCTTTACAACAGGACAAGCTTTGTAGGCCTATAATCCACTAGGTTCAATGCCGCCCTCTCTCGACACTCTGTCGATTCGACAGATGACAAAAATTTAATGTTCACGTGGCTGCTCGTTTTCCAAAGTTCTCAACATGGCAAATGTAGCAATGAGCAATTAAGTAGCTTTGTCAAAGTATAGAAGAACGTATATAGAAATACATGAATATACTTTTCGTGAAAAGGAACTTTTTTTCTTTTTTCTTCTAAGAATCCTAAGAAAGTTTACGCACTCATTAAATCTAAACACAAAAATAATTTATTCCGTAGAGTTCGTCGTATTTATTACGAAGAATCCTGTTTTCAAGTTCACCTCACTAAGGTTAGTTGTGATGACATGGAAGAATAGTGAAAAAAAAAAAACTTTAACATGCTATTGCCTGCACGCTATTACACACTGCGATTTCTTCGCCTTTTGGTGACACCACATATCACACGCAGACGACCAGCCTGACCCGGAACTGTACTGGCACGTTTTCCCGCTCCGGCTAGCCCGCCACACAATGGCGATCATCGGTATAGTAGGCACAATCGGAGCTCAGGGACCAGTTTTCGAGCTACAGGCCCGGCTGGCCGCACGAGTCTTCAAGGGAAAAGTGACACTCCCCAGTGAGGAAGCGATGCTCATGGATGTACAGAAGAGGAAGGCTAGGTACTACCACGTCTATGGCAACCAGAAAGTTTTCGTAAGTCTCTGATTGTTCTTACCTATTTTATCTCATTTTAATTTTTTTCATTGTCTAGGGAATGACTTGCGAATTACTGTAAAAGAATTAAGGGGAAAAGCCGACACTATTGTTTACTAACAACAAAATGGTACAATTCTTGTAGTCTTATTTGATGAGGCTAGTCTCAAGGAGGGGATACCTCTATAGTAGTCTCTTCAGTTTTTCAGTATTTATCTTCCATACGGCTCTGCTGACATTGTTGTTATCTAAACATTGCGGGGCAAAGGGAATATCGTGGGGCAACCACGAGGCACGTGACGAAGTGGATAAGACTCTTTATTGACTGTCAATCGAAGGTCCTGCAAGTTCGAATCCCGCCAAGTGCTTTCGTCCTTGGACAAGACGTATTATGCCACCATCATGTCCCTATAGTTCTCGACCCAGGTGTGGAAATGGCTATCTGGCAACGGTAGTGTAGGGACCTCTAGTTGATCAGAGACAACACTGAAGACTGAGGATATTCTGAAGATCAAAATTATTATTCTCATCATCATCATTACAAGAAATATCCCGTCATTGCATGTTATAAAATGGGCTTTAGGATCTCTGCAATCTGATTGGTCAATTGTCATGCATTGACTTTTACTGATCCACACTGGGCCATGCGTCCGGTGAAATCCGAATGCATGGTTCAAGTCTTCTATAGTGTAGTCTAGGTGTACCGGACGCATGATGGGGAAAATGGTTGTATTTCATGAATTTACGGCCCCATTTTGTAACACAAATGATGCACAGGCCTGTTTCGTGGGTCAGTGAGAATTGGATGCTCTCGTTTAACTTTGGAACAGTCTAAAACCCACTCGCTGCGCTCGTGGCTTAAACAGTTCTAAAGTTAAACTCGCGCATTTTGTATACAAGCACGAGGTAAGAATCGAACTTGAGATCTCACATTTAAAGAGTGCAGATTATAAACCATTGCACAACGCTGTTATTTCAAACTGCTTTAAACGCATGTCGTAGGTGCCTACAGCTTTCACGTGAATTTAACCTCTGGCATTAAGATATCGAACGCCACCTTCAGATGTAATGCTTGGGTAGAAGCGATTAAAAGTATAAAGATATTATATTCATGTCATTGATTGATTGATTATCACTTATTGATTGTGAAAAGCACAAGCTTATATTCTTGACTCCGATTGAAAAGGAAATTCAGCGAAGATTTCTTTTGTAATACGATGACAACATTGCTTTAAACGATGTGCACATTGTCCATAAACCATTGTGTAGAGAGAACTTGTGGAACGTACACACGTTAAATGTACCAAAAATCTCTCGTTAATTTTCAGATTTTGACGGAAATTTTTATTATTTGTTTTAGCTAATGCCACTTCTTTAATCTTTAAACTTTCTTTCCAAAATGGAGCATGGGTTGATAGTGCACTTTGAGGCGTTAAAAAACATCTTTCGCTTTTTACTGCAAGCACCAGCCCTTTTGATGAGCCCTTAAGGTTGCAAGGGCCTGTAAAGAGTGTGATACCAAAACTGATTTAGCGCCATCTGTAGATGTTTTAAAGGGGGTGGCTAGTAACTGATCAGTGGGAATCAGTGGGAATGCTTGGGGATGATTGTTTCAATTCTCGTGGGATTCATTTAAGAGTATATTATTTATATTTTGTCGTGTGAAAATTATTTGTTTCAGAATGGTCTTATATTCAAGTAATGTGCAGTTTAATGTTAACGATTGCCCCGTCACTCTATACAGGCATGCTAACCTGGAAACATTAAACTGCACATTACTTGAATATGAGACCATTCTGAAGCAAATAATTTTCACACAACAATAGATATATAATGTACTCTTAAATGAATCCCACAAGAATTGGAACAATCATTTCCCAGCATTCCCACTGATTCCCACTGATCAGTTACCTGATCAGCAAACAGAACCTTTTCAGTGACACCTTACCTGTAATATAACAAGAACATTTTTGTAATTATGAGTAGAAAAAATCCGTATTTTCTCTTCAGTATCTGGTTTTAGCAGTTTTACCCGCCAGTATACCCTGCAGCAATTACACTGTATCAAAACATTTCCCCTACTATGCAAAAAGCCTGTGGTCACAAAATTATCTTAACAATCCTTGTTCTAATTTGATAGTTTTGCAATAAAGCTACCGCTTAAAAAGGGAGTAAGAGTATTTCAAAATACAAACACTACAAGAAATCTGATTGAATACATTAATGCATAATATTATGAATGCGAAAACTTGTTGCTTCCTTTTTTTTGTCACCAGTTTCCTCCGACGTCATACATGGACATGCTGGCCTCAAAGATGGGATGTCGGCCCGCCTTTTTAGACCTCCTGAAAACAGACCTGTCCCTGGCCTTCAAGTTTATCTTCGGATCCAACCACCCGATGTTCTATCGTTTGGTAGGTCCCCATGCCTGGGCTGGCGCCCGCGATGCCATTATGCGCGCCCCCGGGAACACTACGAACCCAACGAAGACGCGCACCTGCCTGGCACAGAGAGTGGAGAAGGAGAGCGTTTTCCACATCTTCCACAAGTTGATGGCCTTCGTTGCCATGATCGCCTTTGTTCTGGTGGCCATGTTGTAATGTCGTAAAGCAGCGTAATAGAAGCTTTAGATCTACGACGCGAACGTTACGAGGGAAAGAACTGTTTTTTTCCGTATGCGCGAGACCGCTTACCACAATCGCGTCGTTTCAGTTTTCATGCCAGGTCAGGGCCATTTTGGCGCCCGCTCATTTTCAAGACGCAGATCAAGAGCTACTTGATGCTATGGTGACAACGACGTGTTGTATGGGAGCGCTTTATTTCTTTGTATAGGCTGCGTCTTCACGAAAACTAAAGCTGCCTTGCAAAACGACGCAGGGAGAGAGGAGAACGGTCAATGCAACCGTCGTCTTAACGTTCGCGTAGCAGATCTGAAGCACGCGAATGAGCGGAGGTGACGGAACTGAAATAAACCCTTCTTGTTTCGAGGTAACTATAGACACAACTTCTCCAGAATGACTTTGGACATTTTTCCCGCATGGACAGCCATTTAGCGATATTCGGATGCAGTTGTTGCTGATCCTGTGGTTATAGTCGACTGCTTGCAGTAGTGATGATGGTTCAAGTGCAATGTTATAACCAAACTTTCGGGGTGAAACCAAGGCTGAATACAAGATAAGTGTAGGGTGAGAGAGATAGCTTAAAGACGTTAGAGAATATAACCTGGATTGATCAGATGACCGCATATCGCTGAAATACTCAAGCTGAACAAAAACATTGTGCAATCTTGGTTTACAGAGAAACACATGCACCCTTCCTGTAATGCAACTTACTGCGGGGAAATAAAAGTTATACGATAAGGTAGTTAGGATTCACAGAGGCCGATGAAATGTTTTATGTTTAATACACCGTTTTCGATGGCACACTTTGGCAATGTTAAAGTATGTACTGCGAGTGTAATCTAAACCGGACAATGTGACGCAGAAGGATTTTTTTTTTTGTATTGCAATCATGACGATCGATATCCAATGAACAGGTCGATAGCTGTTTTTTTTTTCTTCTTTTTAAAGAAGAGGATCAAAAACCGTCAAAGATCGTGGTGTTTATAAGGCCTCGCCACAATGAATACGCTAACGGCAACGGCCCAGCTTTTTTCTTATTTATATGGTGAGCAAAATGGAACCATGACTGGGGTTCTGTTAAAACATCAATAATTGTGATACGAAATCACCCAAAATTTTACTCATATGTCAAAATCAATAGAAACAAAATCCTCAGTTGAAGATTTATTTTCTAACAATGATTTTAGTTGGAAGATATTTTTGCACCAAAGCAAAAACAAAACAAAACAAAACAAAACAAAGAAACAAACAAACAAACAAAACAGACCGTTGCCGTTACCGTGCTCGGTGTGCCGAGGCCCTTACACAACGTTACGTCTCCTAGGCTGCTGATGTTGGATCGTGTCATGTAAAGAAGCTCACGGAGACCAAGTTACAGCCATGAATGTTTATATTAAAGAAAGCTGATAAGCAACAAAACACAAACAAACAAAACTGAAAATATTGTCGCTTTTATGCTCATTTTTTTGGTGTGTGATCGTGATCACTGTTATTGCTTTACGAAAACGTCTAATGTTCCTTATCTTTAATCTGATCTTATTGAAATCTTATTGATACAATTGATTCTGCTATATTAGCAGTTTCCTCTTTGCGAAATCAACGTGAACAATGATTGTGCGTTTCCTTTGAAGTGCAATAAGGTTGTACATGTTTCTTTATAATCTTACTTTTATCGGTACACATAATAGAAGATAATTTATGTTTGTGATCACAACCAGCATATGTCGTAAAAATGGATATATAAACTTGATCATGTCAAGAGTAACCTTACACTTGTTTGAAAATGTCACCGAATTTGTATCTTCCTTTCCGAGATGAAAAATAAAATCAAGTGTTGACTATATATATTCATTCAACATGATATCATTCTCTTTTCCCTTCTTAGTCTCTCCATTTCAATGTCCAGTTTCTGCTGTTCTCTCACAGATTTATTTTAGTCTTGTTTTTGTAGCTTGGAGGGGTCTAGTCGAGTGTCTGCCCCGGCACACACCTTTCACCGCCGTGGTCCTGTTCGAGTAAAGGGTGTTAGTCAATGTTACTGAGTAAATCCCACCTGTCGCTGTCTTTATATTTACATCTATACATTTTTAAACACACACACACACACACACAACACACACACACACACACACACTTACTCTCTCTCTCTCTCCCTCTCTCATTGTTGTTGATATTACTGATATTACCTCAAATGCATTTGATTTACCACCGAGATTTTAGTTTTTTTTTTAATTTTATTCGATGATACAATTTCATGCTGCACGCAACGGAAGAGCAAACCAAAATACAATAAGAGTTACATTCCTACTTCGAAAATATTGTTGACGTGGATTCCCAACAGTTGAAAAGGACAATGTACAAGACACGTTATCAATGGCATACATGTCTAATTAACATCTGGTTCACAGCTGTTAACATCAGTGAATATAATTGTCCTTCTGAATCTCATCTTACTCGGTCAAGTGGAGGGGGCCTCAACAATGATGTCAGAATGTAACGTAAATGTGTTTGTTGGTGCATTATAGGTATAGTGTATGATGATAGTTTCTGCTTGTGCGGTTGCGTGCGGTTGTGTGTAAATGTGCGTTTATCATTATGTCCCCCTGAAAGAGAAAGGGTACGCTTCTGTCTGGGCACTGTGGCATAGTGACTTTCAATTGGGAGGTCCTGGGTTCGAAGCCCGTCAGGTGCCTGCTTCATCGGACAACATACATGTTCGGTCTCGACCAAGGTGTATAAAATGGGGTAACTGCCAACGCTAGGGGTAATGATAATTACAGGGCCCTCTCTGGTACAGCAGTTCATGGCAAAACTAAAGAGGCTACCCTAGATAAAGAAGATTTCATTATTTTCTTCTTCTTCTTCTTCTGCTTCTTTTTCTTGTGCTTTTTTCTTCTTCGTGATATTATTGGCCGTACTATTGTCATTTACTAGTATCATTGTTATAACGATTACTTTCATTATTATTATTATTATTATTATTATTATCATAATTATCATTATTATCATTATCATCATTACTATTATTATTATCATTATTATTGTTCATACTACGGGGCGGGGACACCCATAATGATCAATGATAATGATAATGATAATGATAGTACCACATTATAATAATAATACATTGTACTAATAACGATACCTGGCAAAGTGATTGGAGCATCAGGATGTGGAGAAACTCACAGAACACTATTCATTCTACAATGAGTATTGATTGTTTGCATTTACACGTAGTTTGTTTAACAAGCGTTAGAACAATTCTCCTTTCAGTGTATATTCAGCTGATGTCTCATTCAGTGCATTCACAGGATATGTATTAAAAAAGATTGACACAATAAATACCACAGTAACAGATTGACAATTCTCATCATCAGACGATAACTCTAAAGGAAATCTCAGTGTATTATGTCAACATTGTTTACGTTTATCTACAATTTTTGCAGATCATTTCAAATAGCGTCTGGTTTCTCGTTGGCACATTTGTGAGGATGAAATGTTATTGTGAGATTACAACGTCGTCTACGTTCACATAATATCACGAAGCTTTCATTATTTGCACGATTGAAGTCGCACACAAATCCAAAACAAAAAGTACATACGCAAATCTAGTACAAGAGTCAATGAGCAAACTATAAAACGTAGTGATATTCCAAGCCGACGAAATGTGCACAAATCATATTGATGTCATGTATTTTTTTTGTTCTTAAAATTATTATTATGTTCGACCTGCACAGCGCCCTCCCGCCCCACTCTCTCTGCCTCTCTCATTCGCCCACTCAATCTCTCATTGTAACTACGTATGACTGCTTTAACAATCCGAGTACCAATCAATGATTATTTAGACAAAACATAGGCTAGAAACACATCTCTTTGAACGCCTATATTAACTGGTCTATAAACATGCAAGAACGACTTTTCTTTGAACGTAAAGCGGTTTTTGTCTTTGTTTCTTGATCAAGCAGCGTTCCCTTATCATCGGTAAAATGGGGATTCTGAGAGGCATCTCTCGGGCAAGACAATGGTCATTCTTTTGTTGATTGCTGTCATTTTGGCAAGCTTTTTCCAGAAATATGCTCTCTTTCCAGCTCCTTGCGGCCACTCGAGGTACGGCAATCGCTGATCCACGTAATAGGCTACATAAAATGGCATGTCCAACTCGCTGACGTGGTCGAGAAAGATGAGCAATACTTTCTGCAGACGAGACATGTTCAAGTGTCGAAGAGACGCACGCACCATGGCCATAAAGTTTGCGTCTGCCAGCGCCGATCGGCTGACGACGAACACCGTCTTGAAGCTGACTTCGAGGTCGTCCTTGAAGCGGTCGAAGACGAAAACATCGTCGCGCCGCAGCAGTTTATCGCCGAACGAGACCTCGGAGAATGACGGCAGGTGCTCGGACACAAATGGCCTGAGTTGCTGGTCCACCCACGCCCGGTCCGAGTCGTGGCAGCGAATGTTGAGCGTCCTGTTTGCAGGGATCTCTTCCTCAAGTTCGCGGTAACCGCCGATGCGCAGGCTGAGTACGCTGAGCGCGTAGTCCAGCCAATCAGGGAAGAGAGCGCAGCAAGACGCTTGGTCACGTGATTCTCCCATTGACGAAGTAGATTTTGACTGAGCTCGTGCTTTCGAAGATGTGGTCTTCAGCTCTTGTGAAAACTGTGCCTCTGTTTTGACGTTATATATCGTAGCAAGCTTCGGATGACGAACATTGCCGAAAAGTCTGTATAAAGATGAACAAAATCGTACTTTTAGTTGTGACCAAAACAACATAAACAAACAAACAAACAAACAAACACACAAACACACACACACAAACACACAAACATAATTATACACGATAAAAAGGCACCAGCAAATACTTCAGTTGTTTCAACATGTTCAATTTCAATAAAGTAGAAATATTTGAAATAGACAATTGATCCAAAAACTGATCTGAAGAAGCATTTTTCTTGAAACAGATATTCAGTCTTCAACACGACAAGGTCTCTACATTAATATGCAGTTATCATTAGATGACAACGACCAAAAAAAAAAAAGAAGAACAAAAACAGATAACTTCCATATTCAACGACTAACGCTAATAGGAATAGCATGGACATCTTGATGTGGGCAAACAATTACCACACGTCAGCACGTGACGGATTTTGACAGAGGATGTCTATGCCCATGCATGTGTACAAAGCAATTGAAGCAAAAATTAAACAACATGGCAAAACAGCAAAACACAAAGCAAGAATTCAAAGTCGTAACAATGCAGTAGAACGACATCCACACACATGTTTTTGATATAGCTCAAATATATTCCCTCCACCAACGTCCACAAATTTCAATCACTTCTGAAATCTTCAGATATCACGCCTAGCCCAGACAATGTCATTAAATTTTGATGACGCTAAATGCGGAAAGCTTCATGATCTTTTCTGACCTTCACGCATGGCGCATTTGCACTTTTCAAATGCCCATGTTGTCCCTTTGTCATGTCGACATGAATACGTCAGCAACCCTTTTCCTGCAGTCGTGGAAATTATGACTAAATCATGATATATTCTTTATTCACTGGGATATGTAATTTTCAGTTCTTCCGTCAAATCCAGTCATTTTCTAATCAATGCCCGACTCGCGTTGGGAATGAGAGCGGATTATTCGATTTGCCCATTTGGGAAATTTATTTGTTGTGTACTTAATTATGATAGCGTGACTGTCTTTAGCTTTCGACGAGGATCATGCATCCAAAAATAACCTGCAAGATCCATAACATGTGCGATTAATATTTTGCCTATGATATGAGGTAAAATAGATCAAAATCCTATCAAATTCTCTGGGTAACTACTCATAACATAATTGAAATACAGGATAAAAATAGAATGAATATAGTAGGATGAAACGTTTCTTTGTTGTCTGACGGCGTGCTGTAAGACAGCCTTTATTAACGCAGGATTATTTACAGACATGCATCCAAAAATAACTGCAAAGACCCAACAAAACGCACGCTCTGCCTTGTGTCCGTCTGACAGAAGGAATTAAGCCCAATTCATAAAACGTTTATGACAGCGATGATAATATGACTCGCGCTAAAGAACTGGAAACGGAGAGCAAATGACAGTGGAAAGCTGTTATTCATTAAAAATTGGTAACTTGTTTTCACCCAAATTATTACCTGGCATTTTCCATTAAGTCTAGGAATTGTGAGCAATGCTGCTTGTTATGCTTCACGTATCCATACACATGAGGGCACACACATACGCATACATGCATACACGCATACACACATAATTGTATAGTTTATCAATGAATGAAATGAAATATATGCACATGTAAGTGTATGTGAGACTGTGAGTGTGTCTATTCGATGGTTGTGAGCTTCTGCAGTCATGTTTTGTGAGATTTGTGTTCCATTTTTGAAATTTGAATTATATCTTTCGCCACTTCTTGGATCTTGTCTTGCCTGGGTGATACAGACTTTTTAGATACGTAATAGCCTTAAAATAGTGAAAATGTGCTTATTTTTTAATCTATGGAGGGACATTGCAGAACACGTGCTTGAAATATCAGTGACATAAATGTGCTTTCGCCTTACTGTTAAATCATATGATTGCTTTGATATCATTCATAGTAACAATTTCAAATTACAGAAACGCAGATTCTCAAACATTGTGAAACAAGATTAATCTTACTACAGGCCTGCCCTGAATATTCTGAAGCCCTTAATTCATCGATAGCGGATTGATTAAAAAAGGGAGAAAATTCAGGTTCTTCAGTTCCACTGATGAAAAAAAAGAAGAAGAAGAAAAATATCACTGTCTATAACGCCTGAATGTTCCAAAGTAATCCTGAAAAACAAAAATCCAACGCGCATTTTATACACATTACTTCGATTAAATTAGATTAACTATTCATTGCTGCTTCACTGCTACTACACGTACATAGAACATGGTTATGACTTCGCGTTATCAATAATAATGAGTCGTGTCGATCTTCATTTATTACTTTGCGTTATATCCAATAAACTGTGCAAATATTGAGGGAAAACAGAGACACTATTAACAAACTAGGGATAGTTCTCTTTCCAAAAAGAAAGAGAGAGAGAGAGAGGGAGGGGGGGGGGGGGGATCGAGAGATGCTAATGATATCAATGACAAAGTTAGATTCTGAAAACATCGAAGTTGAAACGATAGTATTGTGTAATAGACAAAGCGTTAAAAGAGAACCAAGCTGTATAGTTAGAGAAATGTGTAGATAGATACAATAACACATTTACAGAAAGCTAGACTGCTTCATGAATTAAAAAGAAAATTGAAAGGACAAGATGGAGACAAAGATTAAAAGAGAGAGAAAGAGACAGACAGACAGACAGATAAACATAGGGATAGGGAGAGAAAGAGAGAGAAAGAGAGAGGGGGAGAAAGGGGAGGTAGACATAAGGTGAGAGAGAAAGAGAATAATGCTTAGTGAACAAAAGAGATAAAAACATAAACAATGACTGAAGTGAGTGAGAGTGGAAAACAACAGCGACAGCGATCTGCCTTTAATAATACTTTGATTGTAGACGATAACATTATATCGACCCTGCATACTGCATAATATGATATTATTATCTTTTGCAGTTGCTGCATACAGAGAATTCATCATTTCATTCCAGCAATTTGCCCAGCGAAGAATGTATTGGGCACATTTATATGACTGCAGAATTGCGTATGTTTAGGGTCTCTGTACTAAAACATTATTAAAGCTTACATTTGGAGTCCAGAACGGGTCGTTATACATCCAATAACCTCTCATCCCAGAATAACATCAATGTTCACAACTAAGAGATGTTCAACTTGTTTGATATTCTCAAGCAATTAAGTGCTTCATATATATATATATATATATATATATATATATATATATATATATATGTATATATATATATATATAATACATCAATACATACATTGTGTAAATAACGTTATACAGACCTATACATTAATAGGTAAACTAATGACTATTATACAACTCACTTTAAGACACATTTAAATCTAAGACACGTAAGACGAGGGAAGTTATTCAAGTTATGTTATCGAAGACACTTGAAGAAGTTGCGGGTACCCTCTTTTTTCTTATTAATGTTGCCTCTTCGCGTTATGCTTTATGAAGAATGTATTAATACTCAGTACATTTAACGTCAGCTGCAGAGGATGCTGAGGATAAAAACTTGATTTGGGAGACTGGTGTCATAATGTGAAAAAGATGATCAGTAAACAACCCGTATACTGTCAAGAGATCTGATCACAGCTCTATTAACTCCCTATCCAATTAACCCTCCCACAGCCACATGTCAGATGACTATGTGCAGTGGCAGTGAGATTTTACGGACAATTATCTTGATAGGGTTAATGGCGTGGTATGTGTATTGGGTGTTTACTTATGTTATGTGTCTTGCGTGTTCATGCTGACGATAGACAATGGCAAGCGGGGGTGGGGGAAGGGGAGGGAGGGCTGTTATGGAATATCAAACGAGGAAGTTACCTTGTTATAAATGCTGACAATGTGATACATTGTCATGAGTTTTTGCATGGTTGAATTCAATGACAAATTTGCTTCCTTTGCTGACTTTACTTCTGTATGGACTTGCAAAGCGTAACTGCCTTTGAAGTCCATCATTCCTATAATGTTTTCATCTTTTAAAGTGCTTCTCCACAAAATTGAATCTACAGTTGGTTTGAACACATGAGGGCACTAAGAGAACATAATGGCGGAACTTTGTCAAATCCGACTAAGGATAAGAGAGTTTTGAAATGTCAAATTTTCAAATGTTTTCACAGAAGAGTAGATGATATCTACTATTATCAGCAATGGCAAAAAAAAAAAAAAAATACTGCCCTTTATATCTCTACCACGCCCTTAAAAACTTAATTCCATCCTGTGTTCGACTGGCAGAATGCCAGAAGTTAACAGCGGAATGTAGAAAATATAAACTAAAAATAGAACTAAAGAGCTCATTTAGGAGCCATCACATACACACATGAATTGTCATAGACTGACAAGTCTCCTATTAACCTTCAAACAATTTGCTATTCACTAAATGTATCCCCTTTTGGCATGAAATTAAAAAGAAAAGAAAAGCTTGTGTTTTTAGCAACAATTTAAGTTTGAGTCACAATAATATAGTAATGTCACCTCTTTGGGGGAAAAAATGGTTTTCATTTATGGTATTTCTTTGTACAAGCTGATTGGAGTTTTTAGGAGCTGCTAGCATAATCACCTCAGATTATGACCGCTCGATGAAAAGGAGTCAAACTGTAAAGTTTCATATAACCTTCATGTATCTTAGGTCCTATTGTTTGAAATCGTATCTTAGTGTTTATATTCTCTCTATTAAACTGAACTTGAACATGGTGTTGACTTGTATTTTAAAGCGTTATTCTTTCCTTGATTAGCAGTCACACATTTTCATGTGATAACCTACAAACTACGAGGACACGTCAGTTGTAACGCTGCAGCTTTTAATCCAAGATATAAGGTTGACTATATAGTCAAAATGACTAATCATAACAAATTTACAAGATCTCACAAGGTAGTAAAACCCTAATTTTCTTAACCGCAAATATCAATGATTAACCCGCTACCTCAGTGTTTTATGCCTTGGATTATGCAACGTTCAGTCCAGTCATGACTTTTAATCAAAGCTGAGTAGAGCTAAAAAGTCTTAAGTGTTTTTGTCTCATAGAACGACAATGAATATCTCCAATAGGCGGACAACAGTTTAATTCTAACTCTTTTAGGAAGGTTTACATGAAAGCGAATCCCCCCCCCAAAAAAAAAACCAACCCCAAAACAAAACAAAACACAACTCTACAAGGCATTATTAATAACCTAGGATCGTTACGAAGAGCTAACACCATTGGCCAAGTTATTTTGTCCACAATATCTCTTTCGACCAAGGTGTAAAAATGGATACCTTTCAATGGTATGGCGATAGCAGGGTCGCCGGATGAATAAGACCACTGGGTTATTATTGTTATTGTCATTACTGCTATTTTCATCACCATTCCATTATGACCGTAAATTCACTGAGCGTTGAGCAAACACGCCACTGTTAAAAAAAAAAAATGTCTGTTTGATATCAAAGCAAGGCTGAATTCCTCATTCATAGCCATGAAATTTTCGCGATTATTGTAAAACGCATTATCGTAGGATGTCATGATCGGACTATCCATTATATCATTATTCCCCATTCATTATGCGGATGATCAAAACACTAAAATTGCTATTTTCCCTGTGCTTGTGTCTCCCGTATAGTAAATGGATCTCACTGTGATGCATATTGCTTTGGTTCGTGTACAGGGACAACCATGTTATTAAGATTGAAGCTATAACAGTATTCACATCTCATCATCTCAACTCAACGACAACAGCAACTAAAACAACAACAACAACAACAACAACAACAACAACAACAGCAACAACAGCAGAAGACATGGTATCATCACAGAAGCCACAACAAAAACGAAGCATTTGTGACGTCAAATCTAAATTTCGCAAATTATGCAAATTTGTGCCATCAGATAACATGTTAACCATGAGCCATGTAAAATTCAAACGTAACTTCGTTAAATTAAGTATCACGATATCAGATTGTTTCTTTTTGTACTATGTTCTACGTTCATCTGTGAGAGAGACGACCCGTTTGAATGACTTAAGTCATGTTAGTTGGCAAATATATATGCTACGATACCCTAGCACTGGTCAAAAGAGCAGGGAGGGACACTACACACCTACTTACGACGCATCCCTATAATCCAGTAATACAGAAGAAACAGGATATACGATTCATCTAACAGCAAACAAACAAACAAACATGGTATCATATTCTAAAGACGAAAAAAAAAACACATTTAAATTCACAAGCATTTGGTGAGGGTGTCGAACAACACGAATCTGTGTATGCGCATAACAATGGATCATCTGGTATGCGAAACGGGATCTGTCGGCCACATGCTGCGGACATTAAAACTCTGCTTTGGGAGAGTAGTAGGCCTATTCTTTCAGCAAGGTTTCACATTTTCTTATAATAATAAAACATCATCAGTTGGGATGGTGTTTGGTGTCAGGGTAGTGCGTGACAAGGCAAACCTTGATTTACATAATGGCTTTACATTATAATGGCTTTACATTATGATGGCCTCCACATTACAATTACAATTTACTCAGATTACAATTACTAAGCATCAGCGGGGCAACCATAAACCGGTTGCATGAATCTTGTACATTGTTGCCTTGGTAACTTCAATCATTTCTAAAACCTTTTCACGAAGCGAATCCGCGAAACGACCTAGCACACCATTTGATTTGTATGAATAATTGAGTTTTCCTTAGACAGTCTTCTTGAGAGAGAGAGAGAGAGAGAGAGAGAGAGAGAGAGGGGGGGTAGGTTTAAGTCATGTACGTTAGACCATGAAATAAATGATGCGATACATTTTGCCTGGCGAGTTGTTTTACATCTTGTGCTGAATAATAACGAACCAATTTCTGCTCGAGACCTCGCACTAGTTTAATTACTCTCTGGGAACTACATTAATTCTCCGTCCATCGGTATGTGTGTGAAATTTAAGTTGGCACATTTTACTCATTGGCATAGAAAATGTTAAAAAAGATGAAACGATGAAAAAAGAAACCAGGGAACTTTAAAGGAAGAAAGATTTTCAAAATACATGGAAGTGCAGACTCTAAAATAATCATTGTCGTCATATTAATTCGTACCTACAATATCGTATGAGAGTGAATGAAAAATCTATACGCCTCGCAAAAATCTAACGGCATTTGATACCGAAAGTTGACATCTACAAAGAGGCTCCAGAAATACAGAATAATATACCATCCGTGATGAACATTGTGAAAACTCGACAGTTACGACGAACATATGATCATACAATTATATAGATTATATAAACATATTTTTCAATATCAGTGGCGTTTGAATAGTAGACTTGCCAAACTTTATTAGAATTAGGCTACTTCCAAGTAAGGCGCTCAGATACGTTTGACAGACCGATTTTTACTTCATGTAACAAATATATATATATATATATATATATATATATATATATATGTAAATATATCATGTACATACATATAAAGCAGTATATCCTTAAACATGACGTGAAATATATAAGCGCGACGAATATCAACCTCAGTTATAAACTTGAGAAATAACAACCAAGATTTCCAAACAGTTCTCACAAAAGCACCAAGCTTTTAGATAGTGAGCACATTAATATAGAAACAATGACAGAAAGAATATATGATGATTCACTTGTGTTTCCAGATCATATAGTAATCAATTACTTTAAGGAATCCTTGAAGTGGTAAGATGCTCAAATGATGGCAATGCATGAAGAGAACTTACAAAAATTAATCAGCTTCGGCGCCATGGGTCTATTTTATGAACAGAAGTCGATATTCGCCGAAACTTTGTCGCAAAAAGATAGAGAAAGAGGGAGGGAGATACTAACCTGTTTGACGGTGACATGAGAAAAGGAACAGTCTCAAAACTGCCTCTGTCAAGGGACCAATGCCAAGACTGATCCCAGCAAAGCCCGAGTCCCGCCAAGGACCTCCAGGTTTGTACGCGAAGAGACGACGTCTGCTAAACTACAATGATGTGCGCGAAACTTGTATAGGCAAGATGTGTGCCGACGCAGTAGACTGCAGCGCTCCGGTGAACTAAGCACAGCAAAATACAGGAAGTGGACAAGCAGAAAATGTTCGTCTTGCAGAAGCAGCCGACATACAATCGTTGTGGGCCAACCAAGCATCAGAATAATAAACAGCGTCTTAACGGTGCCAGTCTGTTCTCAGAACAACGCCCGAGGTGAAATAGGCAGCCGACAGGTTTTAAAGTGTCATTTTGTATGAATAGCTTCGGTGTCGAGACACATCTGACAGTGCCAACACCATGCCCGATATAACGGGGAACGAACGGCGCGCATATAATATTGTTATTATTATTCGGTGCATCGGAGGGCGAAATACGGGTGAGCGCTTTATTGTCCCGGCAAATCGCTCTTGAAATAGGACATGGCCAAGCGTTCTGCCTCATCGAACGTGCTCATGTGCAGCCTATTATTAAAAGTCCGCTTCATCCAGGCTAGCACAAACAAATCAAATTATTATGGTTCGCGACTTCGCGCGCTGCACGAATTTTGACAAGAGCAATGCGACGAAAACGCGAGGCCATACAAAAACAGTCATTGAAAGCGAGTTTTTCAAAACACGCCAAGCGAGGAACTCCAAATCTTTTAATTTCGATGCTTTGTTGTTGTTTAATTATGATCTTACGCCAATGACACACTGACGATAGATTTGTATTTGCCTGGAGTGGGCTTACTGATATTTAACTTAATGGAGTGCAATATGTTCCATTATGGCATTTTCTTAATCAATGGGGGCAAACCACGCCCCCTTCCACTCTCTATACAATGTGTAGCCTGTGTTGTCCTGGATGACTCATAGACCGCACCATAGTGGAGGCTCATTTTGATTACCTTCTACACGATACTCGCGGTTTTCCTTCTCAGTGTAATGTCAATCTATCATTTGAACGTACTGTTCAGCTTTTTCTATGAAGTTTCACTTCAATAATTATATCGAAGTGAGCCATTGAAAAATAATCATGATGTGAACAAACGCTGAATTTCTTTGCCTACAAACAGAGAAATACATGACATTTTAGCTACATTGATATTACTCGCAAAAGTCGAGTATGGCCTACTTTCGTAAGAGACAATCATATTACAATAAACATTACCAATTAACGCAGACTGAACTCCAATTATGATGTGGAATATATGCACTATATATATATATATATATATATATATATATATATATTCAATACATATACATGTATATTATATATTTATTATGTACATAAATTATTTTCTTACTTTTTAAAGCTCGGTCAGATGCCACGAGTACAAAACGACGCTCAACCCTATGGCTAGGAACAGTGCAATGTTATCAACTAACTATCTGTCCCCATTTAACTGACATGCCAAGAGTCATTTTCATTTGAAGTTTATGAAATTGTAGCTTGTATATTATAATGTATAATAATTATCCATATTCATTTGAGTGGTGATATGTACTTTGTCATGTGTGAAACAATAAATCACAGTTCAGAGCTGCCATCATTTAGTGTTCCAAAAACGAGAAGAAATTATATGAGATGTTATGCAAGATGAAAGTTTTCCAAAATTGAGAATACCCGAAGAAATTTGATATAATCGTAGTAAAGCTTCTGATATCAACACTCATCAAAACGTTATGTATTTCTTCTTTTATAGATAGGGAGTATTTTGTTTACATGCCCCAAAGCATGATCATCACTTTTGCATTTATTGACGAACATAAACATTTTTAATTATCCTGTGACCTTTTACAAACGCAGCCAATTTGGAATATTTCGGTTAAAATATGAACAATCATGATTATCACGAGTCTACTGATGCATTATGGATTATATCATGACGCGATGAATAATCAGAGGGTAAACTTAGAAGCGTTTGGGAAAGTACGCATATAGCAAGAAACACCCAGACACCCAAACACACAAACATCCACACGACACCCATATTAATCTGACACGTGTACGGATAACCTATAAAGAAGCTCTGTGCTGTGAAACCCTTTGATAATTCCATTAACACTAAACGGAAAAGTGTTCCAACATCGTGATGGTCCATGCTGCCACACATTTCTCTTCTTTGACTATTTCTTCATCTCGTTTTACCCAAGAGAACCAAAATGGATTCGTAAATTCGACCAAACAGGATGTTTGTCTCGTCGAGTTTTCATCTCACTGGCTCGACGGAGTTCTCCTAACCCCTTCGGTATGTTAATCAACACGCTCTAAACTTCGGCAATTCTGTCCATTTCCCGTTTTGTACACTGTACTTAGGCACCTAGAAAGAACGCGCGTTGGTTGAAATCTGCGGAAATCATCACATCTTGTGGGTATAACATACTCTATTTCCATTGCAAATTAAAGCATGTGATAAATAATCCTAGGATACTACCTGCCCACAGGCAGGTAAGTACAAGGAAAGAAATACAGTGGACCCGGTCCATCACACCACAATTGACAGTTACACAAATATATGATACATGTATACAAGTACATTTACACACTACATTGAATGATTCAAAAACATCACAAAAATAACGCAGCAAATTTGGGATGGAAATAATCACATACGATGCACTCTGGATCAACATGGCTAAAAGTAATCAAGTGACACGCTAAAATGAGAGATGATATTTGAAGGGACATCTTGTTGATGACACAAATACGCATAAAATTCCCCCCCCCCAAAAAAAATACTAGATGATTGCAGGTATATTTCTCCGCGTCCACAGCACGGACAAATGTGTATATCTCTAGTAGTTAAGTAGATGTAAATACAGTGTACTGAGAAAAAAAATGAACTCGAGAACATCTTCATGTATCAAAAAAAAAAAAAGAAAAAAAAAGATCTACATACAATCTTAGCCTTTTGTCAGGCTTCCGGGTTTTTCACGCAAAGGATTATAATCAACACAGAGCGAATTTAACATTTGACCCTGGTTCATCAAGGTGCAGGACTCACGGCGGAGCAAGGGGTGAACCACAGTAATCACACCACGCGTTATGGTTTCTTTGGGGGTAAACGCACAAGTGAATGACATAACACACAGCTCGGTTCAACGGGATCGGAAAACACACACACACACACACACACACACACACACACACACACACACACACACACACACACACACACACACACACACACACACACACACACACACACACACACACACACACACACACACACACACACACAAACCCAACAATGAACTCTGCAATGATAACTATGCAGCACCAGTTCCACAGATGCCAATAGCCTCTTGATCTTAGGGAATTCCCCTGTTTAAGGCACCCTATTCAATTCACTGCTTGCATGGAGGTATGGCAGACAATCATTTGAATAACAACACCGCACACATGCTTCACGCTTGCGACTTTTCGCTAGTGAAGTGTGACTTGTAAAACTTTTTTCTCCCCCCCCCCCCCCCCCCCCCCCCCCACTTCTTTCTTTGTGTGAACTTTGTGGTGACAATCGACCGTTCTTCGTCGTGCCGTCTTATGTTGTGAATGCTTTGGCATACCATGTAAATGTTGTGATTTTTGTATGTTATACAGAGTACTCCAGCCTACTCAGTTCAAAATTCCATTTTGATAACCCAGCAAGATCAAGAAATACATTTCTGTACTGCTGCACTTACAAAGTTTCAAAAGGGGAATTTAGGAGTTCATCTGAAAAGAAAGAGTAAACTACATGTATGACATTCAAGCACAACGGAGGAAATCTCTAACTGGGATTAAGATTAGGAAAGTTATGAAATTTTGAAGTTTTGGAAATGTTACTGAAGAGTAAAGGGCTCGTATAGTTTTGGTTGAGGCCTAACTTCAGGTTTTTAACATTTTTGGGTGAGATAATGAGAAACCTCATAAGAAATATGAAAGAGAATGTAATTCTATGAGGAATTCAACGTTTATTTGATGAAAATTGGTTATGAAATGGCTGAGATACCCAAAACAGAGCAATACATCTACTGATAAAATGTGGGACCTACATTTTATTATGATTGCTTTGTTTTACTTTGTTTTTGGATGTCTCAGCAATTCCAAAACCGATTTTCATCGAATAAACTTTAAATTCCTCTTAGAATGGCATGCTTTGTACCATTTCATAAGTGGTTTCTTGGTATCTCGCAAAAAGTTAAAAGCCAAATCCTCAGCTCCACCAACACTGTACCATCCCTTTAAACAGTCAATATGCAGAAAGTGAGTTGATGATGGCATTGCCCCACAACTTGCAATATTGTTTGGGCATAAAATCTTGAAATTTCCTTTTTTTGCTTCTTTTTTTTTTTTGTTCAAATGCAATCATGTCCCAGTCTGAAATCCTAATATATCTGACTGTTCTTTATTTTGAGGTTATTCTGCTTTAACATCTCACACTTTCAGAGCAAAAGAACTGATTCCCATCAGTTTTTCCTTTTTTTTTTTTAACATGATAAAATGGAAAATTGTGAGGTGATGACAGCTAACTCATTTACACATTCATATATGAACTGTTTGAGAACTGTTTGCAACATTAGCAGATCTGTAAAATTTCATAATTTCCTCAATCATAATTCGATTTTACAGAATTGTCATAGTTGTGCTTGTAAATTGTTTGTTTGTTTGTTTGTTTATGAGTGTGTGTGTTTTTTAATCATTTTATTTCTGATCTAGACTTGTCTTTTAATTGGGTGGGGGGGGGGGTTGAAGAAAATGTACCTGACTTTACTGGATAAGTGTCATCTAAACATTCACATGAAGTCTGATGCAATTAAAGGAAGAGGAAAGACATCCATTACTTTTGCTGTCTTTATTGACATATCATACATATATATAATTATACATCATACATAGCATGGCAAAAATGACAACATATATTTTCAACTTCATGTGTAGCATTGGCAATGAAAGATTTCACAGTGGCTCGATTTCTTTTTTTTTTTGGTCTGTCTATGTCAAATGCTCATAAGAGATGAGAGATGATAAAAACACTGTATTCTTTCATATCCTGAAACTTGGTCATTCACACTGTTTGTCACTGTATAAGTAAACAGGAAATGCAACTGATTTTGAAATCACTGGCAGTCAAATTCACCCACTTGATGTTATGTAATATCAAAATCATGCTGAGTCAAGTAAATAGAAGACAACAGGGTGGAGAGTTTATGGTCCAAAAGTTGTGATTTTAAAAGTCAAAACCATTTCCATTGTTGATACGCAGGTGCCTCAAAATACTAGTTTGATTATATTTCTCCCATTAATGAATATGGGACAGAATAAAGTAACATTGATTTGAAAACTCTTTGAGTATATTTAGATATACACAACGTGATTTCCTGTATTCTAACTATACTACTTCTCATAGACAGTTGAGGTGCAATATCAGAGAGGGGAAGAAAAAAAAATAATGATTCATGCACACTTGTATATTTTGTTTTAACGAATTCTAGTCATATCTTTTTCCTGCTTGACAAGCAGTTTTCTTAAATGAGAGAGAAATAGGAACAAAATACCCTTGTTATCAAATACCAATTCAATATTTCATTCTCCCCAATATAAAGTAAAATCAAATTTGGGGTTAAATTGTCGAGAGAATGCATCAGTTTGTCCAATGCTGACTTGAAGGTGGCAATGATCTTTTGATGAAATCACAATAAAATATAATGAAAATCATCTCAAAAAAAGTCATTTACTGCGTAGGTGAAAACATCTTTCTTAATACAGATAGATATGACTGGTGATAGGTTGACTTAATCATTGTTGTACTGCCTCAATTATATCTTAGACAATAAGATATAATTCTTAAGCATTTCCTTGCTCCGCAATGCAGCATTGTATGGTGCGACAGCAGGTCTACATGTATTAGCATATAGCACACACATAAACTGCATGGACAGTGGCAGAAAATGTTGCAGTATGTTCTCAAAACTTGTTGAATTCAAAGACAACCTTTTGAATCTCAACTCTGCACATGCCATTTTGCTGCCTCAGAAGCAGTATTCCTATATATTGTGAAAGAAGCAAACAAACATGAGGGTCTTTACCCACTGAGGACGACCTGCTTTTGCTGTAACACACGTTTCCTATTGACATCTGCCTGAGTAAACTCAGGACTTGTCTTCAACAGATTTAGATATTGCAGAAATCTTGATACCTTTGACCACATATAATGTGCTGTTACAGATATCTTTAAATGCATACATTGTAGTAACCAACTTGATAGTTCTCGCCAAACTCAAAAATGATAAAAGGAGAATACGATTTCCGAAGTACAGCTTATCAACAATGTTGAATATCAAGGTGTGAATACAAAATAACTTTGTCTCCCAAGGTGCATATATTGTAGTTACTGATCTCACAGGCAGCTGAAAAGACTGCTACAAGCATCAAGGCAGCATGTAAGAGTTCATACATGTATATTCATTTTGGCAATGCTGATTTACATTTGAGTTCCCCTCTCATCAAGCTTCTTGCAAAGTAGATCACTAAAATGCTTCCTCCAACAACATGCTGGCAGTTCTCACTGAGGTTTTCAAGGTGATTGATTGCAATAGAAGGTTTCATTATGTGAGTTATATAAAACATATAAGGGCCATTCTCATTGGACTTGAAAACCCATGAAGTTAGGGCAAATGTCTACTAGCAACTGTACCAAATTCCACTGGAATTTTTGCACAAAAAAAAAAAGTTTCGAGTTACAAAAATTCGGAGGGCGATTCGTGATGAGAATGTACGCAGGAGAAAAATCACAAATCTACTCATGTGACTTCTGCATCTGCTCTTCCTTTAGCACACGTCAAACGGATAAACTGGGCATACACAGTTCTTCCCAAAACATTTTTCGGTTGAGCTAACATCGCATTTTTTTTTTTTTTTTTGAGCAATGAGGATATGCAGTGCAGGACATTGTGAGCTTTTACATCATGATTTTCTTGAAATAAGAATGGCCCTTTTGTGTTTTTGATGATGGGGATGGGAGTGGATTCAAAGGTCGCACATCTTAGGACTGTCATGAGTAGATGGCCGTCACTTGGAAAGTCTCCTCATTCTTGTCATCCTCGTTGTTGATGAAGATGAGGATCTCGGCGTTGCCGGCCTGGTGGTTGGGGGCGAAGCGGAGACCAAGGGGGTGTGTCTCGCCCCCTCCAATCTGGAAGAAAGGATGGTGGTGTATGCGTGTGTGAGAAAGAGAGAGAGCAGCCATGAAGATTCAAAGTGAGACTGATAAGTAAGGTATGGGCCTAAAGCCAGGCTGACACTTGCACGATTTTGTGGCACGCATTGGCACGACTTGAGTAGTGCCAGTGCGCAAACTAGTCGTAAACTGGCGTGAAGTGTGCGTAAACCCGTCGTGACTGTGTGTCATGTCACGACGAGAATTTTGAAATGTTCAAAATTTTAGTCACGACTTGCCACGACAAAATTGTGGCCAAAAGTCGTGCAAGTGTCAGCCTGGCTTTAGTATGTCGCCCATTTTTAAACAACTATGACAAGTTTTGTGAAGATCTGAAAAAAAAGGATCCACAAGCATGCATTAGCCCAGACCTTTCTCTCTGCCATTGAAACCATGTTCCCAGTACCCATGTCATACAATGCACTTACATTACATCAATGATCATGCTCTGGGGCATGTTAACAAAATACTCCCTATCTATTAAAGAAGTAATAGATAACGATGTAATGAGTTGATATTATAAGTTTTACCACAATTTTATCCAGTTTCTTTGGGTATTCTCAATTTTGGAAAGCTTTCATCTTGCTTAAATCTCATTTGATTTCATCTCGTTTTCAGAACACTAAATGATGGCAGCCCTACTGCTGTGGTGTATTGCCACACACTTGACAATGTGACCTTTTGTGTATAATCATGCCTTGGCATATGAATATTCATGAGGAATAGTTCATGAGCAAATATAGCAAACAAATATACATATGATTTAGAAGACACATCTCGACAAGTTGAACAAGAGTACTGAAAATAAATGGCATTGTTATATGATCCTGCTATGTTACAACTGATAGTTGAGCTCGGTTTATGAACCTTAGCATTTCCCCCTCCATCAAATCATGGCTCCTCCACTCACCTCTATTCTCGTCTCCTTGAACTGCAGCAGGTCGTCACGGTTACATCTGATGAAGAACACTTTCTTCTGGGGATACCGATTGGTGTAGGTGATCCTCTGCAAAATGTCAATCATGAAAAATAGAGAGACAGAAAATGTATTGCAGATTTGAAAATACATTCAATGGCAGTACACTACTCACAAACTAATAGAAACACAAAGACACACACAATTAACCTCTCTCTTTCTCCCTCTCTCTTTACCAAGGTACAATATTCCATATATTACATGTAATTCAAAGCCATGACAGTGCTTGTCTAGTGCTACTATTTGATCAATGAGAGGGTAACATCTTTTACAAGGTTTAACCTTAACCCGTCGAGGACTGACTGATTTTGCTATACACAAATTACATAACACGCATTTCCCATAGACACTTGCCCGAGTATTCTCGGGACTCGTCCTCAACGGGTTAAGAATTAACATCGTACAACTACAAAAGTACACTAGGAATTCACAATTCTAACACGCTTTAATAAAGAAAGGGATATTAGTGTACTGTTCACCAGGTCACAGTAGAATGTAACATATCGCCCGACCAGAATGTAGAAGTAGTAACAGCAGTTTCATGTAGATATGAACTTTGTACAACAATGATTCTGTTGACAATTACTTTTGTGACAGATATCAGGGATTACAAAGTTTACCTTATTTGACCCCTTGCCTCCACCGACTGGCAGCTGGAGCTCAAAGGACTTGGTGATGTACGGAGCTCTACAGATGACCGATACTAGCCACGACCGCACCAGGACATGGTACTCGATGTCTGATTGGACAAAGCCTGCTGGTCAAGGATGGACCTTTCATACGACGAATCAACATTCCTTGAATGCTGTATTCTTACCATATTAGTGGCATCATAGAAAATAATGAAACCATCATGATCATAATTGCACTTAAACACATTGATTTCATTGTGGTGGATTCATTTCACAACTTGGCTGACTGAGCTGTATTAAGATGACTTTAAAATGCATGAAAAAACATTCCCGCATACAAAATTTTTGAGAATTATGCCATCACTATTGGAAAATCTTTGGACAAAATATCATTCTAATACCCTATTCACTGAATGATTTATTTCAACACTATCGTCTATGGCATATATTGAATATTGCACACCTGGTCACTCACAGATTTCCATTAAAACAGCAGCAACAACAACAAAATTTCACACTTGCTCTTGAACCTCATTTTTTCATAGTTTGATATTTTCACTATATCATACACTCTGTCAGTATGTAGGACATTGCAGGTGAGAATGTTTTAAACAAGAAATAGTGCAAAACAATACCTTTACGTAATGATCACATCAGCATGAATGTTTTCAAGTAATCATATCTGTTTAACATATTGCTCTTCAGTGCACGTCCAGTTTATGAATTGCTGCTCTGAATGAGTTAAAGAAAGATTACCACCTGTTACTTATTGGACTTGGTCAACACGTCAATTTTCTGGGTACAGTGGACTCCCGTTATAACGAAGTCCTCGGGACCGGCAGTTTTCTTTCGTTATATCGGAATTTCGTTATAACCGAACAAATAAACAATAGAAATACATAGAGTGGATGACATTGCAGCCCAAATTTTTATTTCGTTATAACTGTGTTCGTTATAACGGGAGTGCACTGTACTAAACATTCCTTAGCCATTACAATTTTAAGAGTAACTTGACACTTCACCTCCGTCATTGTGTGTCAAAAAGGAGTGATGCGCTGATAGACATTTTCATATTGAAAGCCGAGGCTTATGTGTAAATCCACTAACTTACAGTCTGATGCCCAGCTCTTCACTACTAGACCGAAAATATTTCACAAGTCATTACCAGCATAACTTTCAACCAGTATCAGAAATCATTTTGCACTCTAAATCAGCAGGATATTTCCTTCTTCTGAAAAAGAACACAAAATGTTCTCATAATATGCATGATACTTTTCAATCTTGTAATTGCTTTTGAGACCTAAAATATTCCAAACATCTAAATTCAGAGTACTAGCCCCAAAATTTGTTGCAAAACTTAAAAAAAGAGAAGAGTGACTTATGCATCTTATGTATTAGGCGTAAGGATACCGACAACATTGATGAACATGAACTTGTTTCCCTTCAAGCGAGGGCGCACTCCAAGATTGAGCTCGTGGACAGAGTTTGCAAGGAGCATGAACGGTTCCCCAGGAGCAACCTAGCAATACAAGGAAAAAATATGAAACTTAATCAAGAATTATGACATTAATGCATAACTTATTTATCACTTTGAAAATTGTACATACACTTGCATGACAGAATTGACAGCAGATGGCGACTGCTTAATGGTGACTTCTGACAAGAGGATAGTTATTGCTTGAACTAAGAGGCAAGACTGCTTGATGAATGAGAGCATTAGACAGGGATGCCGGTTAGAATGAAGGAGAGGGCCTCAAATACAATGTACAACATAAAAGTACTTTGTACACAATGGGACCTAAACTTTGATATTATTAGGGCATGAATTCAGGACTTTTGCCTGAAATGGCTCAACCCAAGGTTCCTGGTTTTTACAGAAAGGTTACTTTAGCAGCAGTTTGGTGAAAAGCAGTCAGCTGTGAGCACTCATACCCCATTTGCTATGGAAAACTGGTGGATCCTGTTCAAAGTCTATAAAGCTTAGAGAGTCTGGCAGGGAACAGGTTAAGTCTTTGTTGTGGTATGTGCAACAACTCTAATGAACCACTGTTGGTAAGCTTTCGTATGAAACATGGCCCGTGGGAGTGTCTACCAGCATGGGAGTGTCTACCAGCATGGTACCTACATGTACACGCATTAACATTACTGACTGCAAGTTGACAGCAACTTATTTTTGGCTCAGGACTTGGGTGGGGAAGGGCTGGTGTGGTGGGGTATAACCTTGATCTTGTCAGGGTGGGAGGTGAAGGCCTGGGCCTTGTAAGTTTTGCATATGGTGGTGTTGGTGGTTGTGGTGGGGGCCAAAGAGCAGGGAAGAGAGAGGGGTTGGGTCTGATATTTACATGTATTTTAGCAGGATGCAAAGTGCAATACTACACCTTGAAAATACGCAAAGAAGGGGGTGGGGGTGGGTGGGCAGGCTTTGACCTCAATGACATCGGAGAAAAACAGCATAACAGAAAATCAAACCTGGTGGGTGGAGTTAGGGGGATTGGGAAGGGGTGGGGGGGGGGGGGGGGGAGAGGGTAGAGGCCCAGGGGTGTGGTCACAGTCTAATGTTTATCTCCCCAGGTTAGATGTACAACATTAAACCAGGTGTGTGGGGTTAAGGGGATTGGGAATATGTGGAGGGCACAAAGGTGTGATTAGGGTTTAATTTTGATCTCCCTCAGTTTGGAGGTATACCATCAAACCAAGTGGGTGGGGTTTAAGGGTTGGGGAATGTGGAAAAGGGAGAAAGGTGTGGCCTGCATCTTAACCTTGATTTCCCTGGGTTTGGAGGTTCAATATCAAACCAAACGGGTAGGGTTTAGGGTTTGGGGAATACAGGGATAATGGAGAGGGGTGCGGTTTTGGCTCTTAACCTTGATCTCGCCGGGATGGGAGGTGAAGCACTGGACATGACGGGTGGAGCTGGACCCCTTCAGCACCAGGGTGATGTGGGCCGTCTGACCCTCCACGCACGTCACATCAACCCGCTGGAGGGTGTGGATGTAGAACTCCCAGGTTTGGAGGGGACGGGACAAGTACTGGCTCCTGTAAGTGGAAGACAACACAGGACGATGGAGATGCAGGTCATGCAATTTGCATTGATGTAACTCAGTCAACACTGGTGACAATGAGTACTACATTCAGAAGCACTACCAACTGTAAAATGTTGTCAACCATAATATTGCAAACCAACTACAGGGACAAATCACAGCAACTATAAGGCACTAGACCTTGACCTTTGTTGAACAATTTAAACAGCACTTCATCACAATTCCTAGACATCAATTTTCAAAGACTGGTACCAGTGAATTGAGACACTAGTATTCAATGCCTGGTAGCATCAAGGGCACTCAGATATGAGTTGAGGATGAACAAGTTGTTGTGGGTTGCAGTTGAAGTGTGTTGAAGATTGTACAGTTCACGTTACACACTCATATAAGCAGAAAGGATAAATTTAATGGACAAATATGAAGAGTAAGTCTATATCTTGGCATGATCTTTATTGTGCAACCAAATAACCCTGCTGTTTGACATGGCTCACATATGTACATTAGTGTAGTTCTGTCAAGTGGCATAACCTTGCAATATTTATAACACTGTAACATCACAACACAAGGCATGCTTACGAGTAAATGAGGATGAAAAACTTCTTAACAGAAGGTGAGGCTCCACAGGCAGCTTTCAGGAAGATTTCATTAGGCTCTCCTGGTATCTGTAGAAAAAAAAAATCAAACTTGTTCAATCTTGATTTTTCTTGGGGGAGGGGGAGGGGACAGGCAGAATTTTTAAATAATGCTTCAACAGCTTCAATTTGTGATTTATCGATCTTCTATAAAGGCTGAAAGTCTGGCAAGAAATCATAAATCTTTTTGTCCCTCAATCATTTAACAACCTTGTTGAGGGATCTAATCATTTTGCAACACTTCACTTTATAAAAATGAATAAAAACATAACTCTAATCTTGTATTTTCTAATCAGACATAATACCACTAAAGCTCATACTCTTAAGAAAACAAGAAAAAACTTTAATTCCTCAGCTTAATCTTTGTGTTCAAGTGCTATGTTTTTCTTTTATGGCCTGCTAAATTTAGATCTGATGGCAGAGCACATCATTTATCATTTATTCTTGGAATGATGGATTATGAGCATTAACTTTGAAATTGCATTATCTGTCATTGCCCAAACAATACATGATTGATTGCACAGCATGGCGTTATTAAACATTGTCAGGTATAAGTACTTACAGTATTTTTGGTCTCACAGATAACATTGTCGTCGCTGCACTTCACAAATATCCTGTCAATGGCCATGGGACCTGGGTTGAATTACGCACAAATGAATGGATAATACATCAAATATGATCACAAAATATCAATCAAATTTTTATTAATTGATGTGTTCGCTGACAGGATATTGAATAATTGAGCATCAGAGTTGAGTCATGGCAATTCTAATGCATAACAGCTGTATGAAGCAGGGCCAGCAGAGCGTTTTCAAAAGTGGGGGTGGGGCCCCCCACTTCCAGGTTTCATGAGCTAACAAGCGAAAAAAAAAAAAAAAAAAGGTCTTCAGCGCAAAAACATAACCTTACACTTCAAGATCTCTATCTATTCCGGGTTAAAAAAATGTTGGGGGGCCCAAAGTGATGACACCTTATATATTCCTTTGTACGGTGAACAAAAAAGTGTTTTTGGTCCACTAAACTGTATTATCATGCATCTTATTTGTACCAGTACATGAACGTGTGCATGTTGCGTACATGTCAGGATGGAATTTAATATTTTTTGTGTTGTAATTTGCGAATAGCAAATGATTTGCTAAATTCACAAAAACAAAACCCCTACAAAATACAGAATTTGCATATGAAGTAATTAGCAAATGTGTACCCATGATTGAGCTGAAGGCAGGGAGGCGGATGGACTTTCGACAGAAGGAGTGCTCTGGCTGCTGGAGGCGAAAGGTCTGGTCAATGATGTGGGGCTGAGGGTCAACGTTGAGGGACAGCACGGCGATAGCCTTGTTGTCTTGGGTCTTGAAGTACACCTAGACAGAAAACAGAGGAGACAATAAACATGCGTACAAAGTAGAATCGAAAGAATAAGAAATTACACTATTAATTTTTATCCACGTATTGGCACTTTGGTCCATTATGTTTAATACAGTAACATATCAAGTTGCTTAACGTGACATCAAGAATTTTTCACATACATACAATTATGATTATATCTGTATGGACAGACAAATAGATAATTATGCATTTAGATAGATAAGATCAATGTAGGAGCCATAGTGGTTCAGTGGATAAGACCACAGGCTCTCAGTCATGAGGTCATTGGTTCAAGTCCCGCGGCAGTAGTGCATATGCCATTTAATAGACAAGGCATTTTATATTCCTTGTCTAATCAATCCACCTGAGGGTGCCTACATACTCTGTATGTCAGTCCCATAAAAAACTTAATACTCATAATCATTTATTCCTTAATACCGGCAACATGAAAAAAGGTCCACAAATTAATATTACACAATAAGTCTGTAATTTTGAGGTGAAAAAACATTGTACACTTTCACTAAACTCTTATATCACTTGTATTAAAGTTAGCATACTTTATATTGCAATCCAACTCCCAATTACTTTAATAAACACAAGAATTTCTATATTGTGGCTTTATGATACAGTATATGGTGACTTTGTCCTAGACCTACAGAGTTACAGCTGTAGATCCCATCTGGTTTAAAGCACCTGAATAGAATGGTGCAAGATAGTATCGGATAGAATAATACAGAACACAATGCCACAGAACCCCCCATGAAAGCGGATACATAACAGAGCAATCTCTGGCTTCACACTTTGAATGAATGATGGTTAACTCTATGGGGCTTTTATTTCATTTCTCTCCTTGCCTAGAGAGGCATAGGCCGATGTGGGACTTACCTTGACAAGTTGTGACTCCAGAGCTGAATCAACCTTGTTGTCTCTACCACGAAGATGGAACTGCGACCGAGGACCAACATATGGTGTCTAATGAGATAATATAGATGAAATATCAGTATTGGTCAGTGATTTTTAAATTAATAAAAATGAGAGAGATATGAATGATTGCAAATATCTGATTGATGGCGAACATGTTAAGAGTGTATAAACTGTCATCTCTCCAATCATTTATTTTGTTCAATATCGTTCATGTCTTCCAAACTACCACCATCATCATCATCACCATCACCCAAGACAAAAATAAAAAAACAACAAACAAACCACAAACACACACACACACAAAAACAGTCGTTCAAAATACTCTATTGCGATTGGCAATAAACACAATTTCTTACCACTTATTATACCTAAGTCACAAACATTGTGTTAAATTTATTATAGCTAACTTCTAATATTCACATTCGTAATCATTTCTTCTTTTTTATTTCATCACAGTGAAGCAGGAACTCAAGTAATGAATATAGATGATATAATCCTTCTGTTATCACCATCAATATCATTGCCAACCTTATCATCATTATCTTCATTGGTATCATCATCATCATCAGCAGCAGCAGCATTATCAGCACCACCATCATCATTATCATCACTGCCATCTTCATCATCATCACCATCATCATCATCATCATCATCATCATTGGCATCATCATCATCATTATCATCACTGCCATCTTCATCATCATCACCATCATCATCATCATCATCATCATCATTGGCATCATCATCATCATCATCATCACTGGCTCCCCATCAAAGAGCGTATCGATTTCAAACTAGCTCTTCTTGTCTATAAATGCATGATGAATATCGCTCCTCAATACCTATCCAACCTACTAACCACCCCTACAGCCTCCAGATATCAACTCCGGTCACAAAATGATAAGGCAGTCCTACAAATCCCACAAGCAAAAACCAAAGCTTTTGAACGTACATTTTCATATGCCGGATCTGTTGTCAGGAACACTCTAACAAAACAACTCCGTCTATGTAATTTAGAAGAAATGTTTGGAAGGAAACTCAAGACTGAACTATTTCAATTGTAACTATGTTGTTCCGATACTTTGTGAATATTGTCTGTTGATGTATGTACAGCGCTTTGATCAGGTCCTGTAAAAGCACTCAATAAGAAATAGTTATTATTATTATTATCATTAATGGCACCATAAGTATTTTTCAGCTGAGTAACCATGGCAACTCACATTGGACATCACCGTGTGGTCCGCCTTGAAGCTCTGAAACTTAAATGGGATGTTGACCTCCTCCTTAGGTCTCAGGAAGACCTTTAACCCCGGCACCTCCCCCTTGGAGGGTGCTCCTCTGCCCTGCCTCTGGCTGCCGTCGAACAGACCCTCCTCGATGGGTGTGTTGAATGTCTCAAAGACAGCCTTGAAGTGCCTCCACTCTTTGGTGTCAGTGATCACGCTATACACAAAATAAATGATTAACACTTCGAGTGCTGATTGGCACAAAAATCCATAGCATTGTACACACTGTCCAAAGTCCCTGGCACAGTAAGGGTTAAGCACTTAGTGGTAAAAGAGATATACCTCTATCCAACAATGCATAAACTCAATGAACATCATAGTTACCCCAAGGGGTATATAAAACACTCATATCACATACTGTATACACTGTATCACAATTATAATGATCAAAATACACTTTCACAAACTGCCATCAAAATATAAATTCGAAAAGTACACCTTCAACGTCAACATTTATAAACTGCCCGATTAAGAATAAAAAATATCAGATTCTGTGATTAACTCACTACCTCTATGACTTGGCAATTCTCAAGAAGTCAGTGGATACATGGCACATCCACTTTTTGTACGTATGTAATAGGTCAAATATAAAGCTACAGGTGGATAGTGCATTTTGACCCGGCCTGCTGGTCAGTGCAACACAGGGACAATCTTACCTTGATTTTCAAAAAGCACAGAACATTGAACTACCCCCACCCCCCTCCCCCAGAAAAACAAAACAAAACAAAACAAAACAAAACAAAACAAAACAAATCAAAACAAAACAAAACAAAACAAAACAAAACAAAACAAAACAAAACAAATCAAAACAAAACTAACCAACCAACCAACCAATCAACCCCCAAAATACCCCCAAACAACAACAACAAAGAATCATATAAAATCACCCATATTACTAGATGGGGAGACTCAGGGTGAAAGTATCACTAATCGTCTTACCTCAGATCTGGGTGTTCCCACTGGATGGAGATGGTGTGTGAGGCATTGTATGGATTCTTGAGGACGAACTCAAAGAACTCGGCCCTTCCAAAGGATGGATTGATGGTGTGCTCCGTGGTAATGACTGACTGCAGCATGTTGAGAATCCCCTCCTTTTTCGACCTCTCTCTGCAAAGGAATGAAATATCAGCATAATGATCACAATGACAGTAATCATGATGAGACTAATATTTACCATCAATTAATAATTGTTACATTAATAACGAGGTTATTTTAAATTGACTTCAAATTAAACAATGCAATATTAGCAGAGTTTGAGCTGCAAATTGTGCCTTTGCATCAACAAATATACAAACATTTGCAATGCAGCCATGTGAGAAACTAAATGTAATAATGAATACAAAAATGCATTTGACCATCTGAAGCCATTTTTCATATTCTGGCAATTTTCACTGCAGAAGTAAGAACATGTTTGTTTGGTTGGTTTGTTTTTAATTTTGCTTTTCTTCTCAGAATAAGTTGCACAATGTGCTAGGTGTTGGATGCCAAGTAAGTATTTTCATGACCCATGATAAAAGCTTATAACTAGCACAGGTATTGGGTTTTTACATATAAACTGCCAATCTGAATTATCAGCTTGATCACAGGATAGGCAAGATTAAAGTTTTTGTCTCTAAAATCAATTATCAATTGATCAAATGGATTATACATAAATATTGATTACATCATCATCATCATCATCATCACCATCACCACCACCAACACCACCAACACCATCACCACCACTATCATCATCATCATCATCATCATTGTCATCATCATCATCATCGTCATCGTCATCATCATCATCATCATCACCATCACCACCACCACCACCATCATCACCACCACCACTATCATCGTCATCATCGTCATCATCATCATCATCATCATCAGCCTTTCAAGCATTATTCTCAGCTGGCATCCTCTTCATCATCACACTCATGGCCTGACACAATGGAGTACAGCTCACTCATAATCAAACACTATTGAAGCTTACCTGTATAGCTCTATGGTTTTCAGGTCTCTCATTCTTTGAACCTTCTCTTCTTTCTTCACCTTTGTTTATAAAGAGAAGAGAGAAAAATATTAAAGAAGGATTGCAAAAACAAACATCAATGTATTATTGCTCTGTATGCATAAGGGAAGGAGAGGCCTAACTTTAGCAATCTTATACAGCCAGATAATAACAACGATATTACGGTGCATTTTTGTTTTCTCATTATACACAAACAAAATGTGATTCCTTTCACAGAATACACTACAGAATATAATCCATCATGACAGAAATTACCACAATTTCAAAAATAAAATAACAATGAATTTAGAAAATAATCCTCCCTTTTTCCCAGCAATTTTTAGGGATGCATTTTAAACACACAAACACATACAGACATCTATTCAAGAACTGAAGTATGCCCATCTTATGTTGATTCCCACACATTACCGAATTTACATTGTATGCTGATTTTCATGCGCTTACTTAATAATCCAACTCATTGCATCACAATTTCTAACATCATTATCACATCACAAACTGCAGGAAAACAGCTTTGAGAGAAATTCTTCTTTGCAGATATTCTCCTGCATAGGAAATTGCAGCTACTTAATCCAGTGTAAACAAGTATCATATGCATAATTATTGATACTAGTATCTGTTGTGTGCCAACCAAAAATATGACACACCCAAAAACCGTAACAGAAGCAGGGTGAAGGAAGATCCCAGCACTCACAAGGAGGGTGTTGGCGAGTCCGTTCTCACGCCCTTCTTGCTGGCGCACCGCCTCCATGCGGGCAAGCTTGCGTTGCTTGACGTGGTCACCTTCCCGGTTGGACTCCTTGAGGACCGCGGTGGTCTTGTCGCGCCGCGAGAACAGCACCGTGGCAAGCTCCTGGTCCGCCTCAGCCATGTGGGAGGCCAGGAAGCTGCGCTTCTGCTTCAGGTTGGCAAGACTGGCACCTGGCATCAAAATGGAAAAGATTTATATGAAGTATGATTGATTTACTTAATGAAAAGTAACAGATACATTGAGATATATCTGTACTTTCATTTGTAACAACTACTTACGATTCTACAATCAATAATAATTCCAAGGAACATTTCATCAGAATGGCTATAAATTTGTGTTTATTCTATTACGCAAATGAAATTCAAAGATAGATTTTCTCTTGTCCCTTTGGATTCAATTTATGGCAGGTTGACTGTACTGTAAATGGTAATCATATCCATAGTTTACAGAAAGTAATTGTATCGTACTTGGTTACAAGACATTAGCTCCTGCGACATTTGCTCCAGTCTTATTTTCTCCAAGGACTTGAGGTTACGGTTAGAGTAGTGATAGGGTTTTAAGATTAGTTTGAGTGAGGATCAGGATTAGGGTAAGAGTTTTGTTTGGGAGTAGGTTTTATGTTTGGCTTTTTATGCAGATCTAATGGGAACAATTGCCACGAGCTCAAATATCACGGAACCATACATATATATAAATATATTGTTGTAGGAGCATATGTCATGGAACTGTGCTACTGACTTGTCTGTTTGGTCCCAGCATGAAGGCTGCCCCCAAGGAAGGCTCCACTGCCATCCTCCTGCACGATGATCTTGGTGTCCTGGAGGGGCAGGGTGGCTGCTTTCACCAGCTTCGCGTCCACCTGGTGGCCCACGTTGGCCAGTCGCAGGTGCAGGCGCCCTCGCGTGACGTTCTTGGAGCCCACAGGGCGGATGCTACCACCTCGTTGCTGTGTGAGGTAGAATTAAGAGTGTGATTGGACATCAATGGCTTGCTTAGAAGTGAACAAGCGTAATTTTTTATGGTATCTTTTACTGTGCATAGATGACTGTACAGCACAATTGATTCTAGAGCATCTGTACGAGTAAGTGAAATTTATGAATGGGAAAGTGCTGCTTGCTTTATCCCTTACACGAACAATGAATTTTGCTTCACAGCATAAAATTCCTCTCAAGCATTGTCCCTTACATTATGCTATCAAGTCTAACTCAGGCTATCAATGAATATGCCTTGTGCTTATTTACACACCCTACATCTATGAAACATACACTATGCTTTCAGGATGAGGTGAAGAAATATGCCTTGCGTTGTTTGGTCACACACTCTCACCATAAAACATATACATTGGAACTTCGTTAGAAAAAGGATGGACATAACAAAACCGTCCTATAACAAGGCTATTTTGCAGGTCCCAACTCTTTATGGTTCTCTCATTTTGTACTATATTATACTGTAAAAGTGGAAATTTTCGTGGCGTTTTCACGCATTTCGCGCAACCAGAAGCTAGCACAAAAATTAAAGCGCGCAAAATATGTTTACATGCCATACATAGTATGTTCCAGTAGTTAATGTCCTGATTCCACGGAATAAAAAACACATGAAATTCATCTTACCAAGCCGAGCACAAAAAATTACTCACACGAAAATATCCACTTATACAGTAGTGAGAAGCCTGATACAACAAGGGAATTGTCATGGTCTTTAGGTCCTCTTTATAAGAAATTCCCCTATGCTACACTGTATGCTTTTCGGGGAGGTGAAAGAATGGACTTCTCTCTCTCTCTCTCTTCATCCACTACCACTGAGCAGTTGACACTGAATACCCACCAGGTCTCCAGTCAGAACGTAATCCTCGTCACTGTGTTCCGTTGTCATGATATCCACCTCATGGGTCACCTGCACGGCCTCTCGCCCCGCCCGTAGCAGTTGCTGTAACGTTAATAAAAAGTAAATCAATTTCCTGTCGTGCACTTCATTGTATTCATTGAGTTCTTGTTCTCTGCAACTAGTGGCACCAATCCTACAGAGATTATTTAGCAAAAGCATTTCTGAAATATCAATGATTTTATATTGAATCTAGTCTCTATTTACACTGGATCACTCAAAAACATTATTGCTCACTTTGTGACATGAGGAATATCATTGAAATCCCATACTACTTCCTGCACTTAGATTTTATGTTTGCTTTATTGATTACACCTCTACGATCAATCACAACAACATGGTACTTGAACAAGCAATACAGGCCATAGCTTTACTTCAAGCCATATTAAAGAATTCACAGACAGGGAAGATCACATTTAAGACCCAGTTTGCTTGTTTCTTTAGATTAGCTTGCTTTTCATTTTGTTTTGCGTTGTTGCTGCTCCTTTTTTTTTTTCTACACAACAATATTCTGGAGTCAGACTTCATGCGAATACATGTACCAATGGCGTCACAATAGGAGAACTGCATAATTAGTTTTAGCAATGCCTACCTTGAGGTCGACAGCAGTTGAGCCAAGGAGCAGGAGAGAATCTCCGTCCCAGGTGTCTATGTGGAATGTCTGCTTCTCAAGGTAATGCAGGAATAGCCCTGCCTCTCCCGGTTTAAGGAATGACGGGTCTACATTGTAGCGCACCTAGGGAGCACGAGAATGACAGAAAATGAAGAAATATACATTTCTAGTCATGTGCATGAATAAAAGATAGATGATTGTATCCCTTACATCAAATGTGTACATATTGTGTAAACACCACATTTTCCTATTCAGTTCCACTCTTGTGTCACAATGTGCTTTTTGAAAAATATTGTATATATACAATGTACAGTGACACCTGATTATCACATGTAATGAATTCCTCATGGTTTTAAAGAGGGACCAATGTAATTACTATAATATTCTGATGATTATCAAATTTTCTGTCAATTCAAAATATATGTTGCATTAAATTAAATTTTGATATCTAATCCACTCTATCAATCACTCATTCCTGTTACAATAACAACAGCATCTCCAATAGCAGACATGTTCCTTCCTTCTTCCCTTCTTTTGTTCTTCCTTGTCCCTCCTCCATTTCATCTTCCCCTCCTCTTTTCTTTCCTCCTCCTCCTCCATCTCTTTTACCTCCTCTTCCTCTTCTTAAAAACTCTCCCTCTGTCCTCTTTCCTTCCTCTTCATCCTCTTCCTCCTCCTGATCAACATTTTCCTCCCTTCCTCTCCTCCTGTTCTTCAACATTCCCTTTCCTCCACACTTTATCACTCCTCCTCCTCCTCTTCTTCGACATTCTCCCTCCATCATCTTCCCTTTTCTTCATCCTCTTCCTCCGCCTGTTTAACATCTTTTCCCTCCACACTTTCTCACTCCTCCTCCTCCTCCTGTTCTTTTCACTCCACCCTCTTTTCCTCCTCTTCCTCTTCAACCTTCTCCTCCCTCCATCCTATTTCCTTCTTCTTCATCCTCCTCCTTCTCCTCCTACTGTTTCTTCAAAATTCTCTTTCCTCCACCCTCTTTCTCTCCTCTTCCTCCTGTTCTTCAACATTTTCCTCGCTCCACTCTCTTTCCTTTCTCTTCCTCCTCCTCCCCTTCCTCTTCCTTCTTACCATCCATCCTGGAGGACCACCTTCTAGTTCGTCGCTCTCTTTTTTCAGTCTCTTCAGGATGAACGGAAGACTCTGGGGGTCGGCTGAAAGCTGTCCCTCCACCTCTCCAAGTAATAACCTGCAAGAAAATAGTATGCAAGCAATCATATGATTTGTCATCTCCGTAACACATTGTCATCCAATCCATCCTCCAGCTCCTTTCCTGGAATACTGTCATCTGAAATCTGCCAAAATATAAAAGTGTCAAGTATTCTCAGAATTTCATGAATTTGAATAATTACGCAGTACCCGCTGCATTCTATATGGATCAGAACCAACACTTGCTGTCGGGCGAAAGCTCGGTGGTCTAGTGGAGATGACGCCTGTCCAGTGATCAGGAGGTCGTGGGTTTGAATCCCACTTGAGTATGTAGGCCCATGATTTTTTATCATGGCTACTACTAAAACACTGATCAATTCAGTGCTTAATTAGGCCGATGCAGGGCAATTTGTCAATCAGTTGCAATGAAAGCATCTTGACGGAAGAATTTCATGAATTTGAATAATTACGCAGTACCTGCTGCATGCTATAAGGATTAGAACCAACACTTGCTGTCGGGCGAAAGCTCGGTGGTCTAGTGGAGATGACGCCTGTCCGGTGATCAGGTCGTGGGTTCGAATCCCGCTCAAGTATGTACGCCCATCATTTTTTATCATGGCTACTACTAAAACACTGATCAATTCAGTGCTTAATTACGTCGATGCAGGGCAATTTGTCAATCAGTTGCAATTCTCAGTAGGTTTCCATGACGCGAGGCATACACATGTAGCTCTTATGATTTCTAGTCTACCATGCACCGAATTCGTTCTGGAGTTAGAGGTGGTCCTGAAGAGGACCAACTCAATCTGTTAATCACCCATCCCTGTTAGCATGACGATGGCATCGTGTTGGGCCCATTTCTCAGTCCAGAAAGAATTTGGTGGATAGTGGACTGGAAATCACCAAAGCCATTAAAATGCCATGTTGGCCATTAAATTAGGGATCATTATCAAAATGTTGGTTGATATTATACAGTATGCATACTCTCTCTATCTTTTTCAGTACTCCTTTAACACTTATGAATAATACATCAACTATTTGTATTTGTACCTTTCTGTGGTAACAGGTGGATATCTGTAGAACTGGAACGTGAAGAACACAGTTTTGGGCAAGTCCTTCCTGTTCACATCGAATGAGAGGAGTCTGGAGGGGTGTAAATTCACAATAAAAAAGGGATATCATTTCTTAACTACTTCTGTGATTACTATTTTGAAATGAATGAAGACATTATCTTTTTTTTTTCTCTCACATACATGTAGTTTGTGAAAAATCTTATCAATTAAAAACTAGCAGATATGCACTTTTTGTCCAAACACATTTGTCATTCTTTCTTGCAAGTGTTATTGACATCATGCTTGGTAACACAAAATTACAAAAGAATGCATGTTATTTCACAATGCAGAATGTCAATTCCAATAGATATATAATTGATAAGCATTCATGAATGACAAAACAATGTATTAGCTCTATGCAAACAACATATGCACAGAAGAGTATATTTGATTTATAGGTAAAACCCTATTCACTCTCTTTACCATCTTCAATCTGACCAACCACACTGTTTGACCAAGTACTCTTTTTGATCACCCACACTTTATAAAATCACTCTTATTGACCAACCAAATTGTTTATTAAAAACACTCCTTTGATCAATCACACTGGTTATAAAGTCATTCTTTTTTGACCAACCACACTGTTTATAAAATCACTCTTTTAGACCAACCACACTCTTTTCATATCTAATCACTCTTTTTTAACAACCACACTGTTTAACCAATCATTCTTTTGATCAATGAGACTGTTTAACCTGGCACAGTTTTTGACTAACTACACTATCAAAAATGGACAGGTTGACAGCTTACCTTGATATTGCCAGAAACTGAATCACAATTTCATTGCACTGGAGCTGGTCAGCATATTCCAGCTGTGGGTTGAGCCTGACATGGTCATTGGGGTCAACGACCTCTGGTGCCTCCCCAGTCCTGTCCGTGATCTCCGGGAACCCAGCCTGGAAGAGTCTGGCGTAGGCAGCTCGGCTAAGACCTCCACCACTGAGTGAGAGAGAGAGAGAAAGAGTGATGAAATGACACTGAATCATGTGGTGGTAATCACTGAATCAGAGTCTGGAAGAACATACGGTGGAGTTCACTTGTAACCCTTTGAATGAAACATAACCATTTAACCTGTTGATGACGAGTCCCTAGTATACTCGAGCTAATGTCTGTGGGATAAGCAAGTTGTAGCAAAATCAGTCTGTCCTCGATGGGTTAATAGCCTGATTTATTTGCGTTTGCGTTCTTTGCATCTGAGTGAATAAGACAACCTCAGCATATTACTGAATGAATGGTAGATAATGCTATTTTCGGGTGTATTTGGGGTAGTATCATACCAAGAAAAGATGTTATCCTTTAGTTGCTACAAAGCAGGGAAACAGAACCTTCAATTTCGATTTTGCCTGAATGTCCATCATGCGCATCTGAAAATAAGATGCCCTGATGCTCAGAAGAAGTCTTGCTGACAGGGACTGACAAAACTAAACCATTTTCAACAGTTAAATTAAGAAGAGATGTGCCTTAGAGAGTTTAGTGGTGATAGCGAGAGTGATCCTTACGTCTGCTGACCCGGTCCTGTTGTGATGATGGGGGCGTGGACGGGGGTAAATGGGATCTCATCCACTGGCTCACCAACGCCTAAAGGTGCCTGAGGAGGGGGATGGAGGTGGAGAGGAGGGTGAAATCTGTGAATATGGAGACACTCTGGCAAAACTGTTATGCGGGGAAGGAACTACCTTCATCATAGCCATTTCTATTAAAATCACAAAGGCATAATTTACCATTTGCAGATGAAACAAAAACCCAGCAGCAGTGCTTTAAAATAGTTCTAAAATGCGAGTTAGGGATAGAAACAACCACTGTAAAAATTTGAATCAGTAAAATTTATGTTAAGTACTGTTGAATACATAAAATGTGAACAACAGTTATTATAAAAATGTTTCTAGACTAAACTGTCTACAGTTACGGTTTATTGAGAAAAATACAGATATCTCCCTACATTTAAGGCTTTATCACGAAAATTTTATATGATAGGATGTTTTGCAGTACAACAGACCTACACATATGCACTAATGTCATATCTTGAAAAATTTTTAAATCACTGTTCCAAAAGGTAAACAGGACCTTTGATCATAGCAAAATCATCTTCATCATTTTCATTACCATCATTGCGGCCAAATCACTGGGACCATATGCATTCGTCACTGTTTTCACAATCGGTATAAACCCCAATCACGTGCACGCCATCATCGACAAAATTCATCTTCCAACACCGGCTTCCTTCCAACATCTCTCTCACCTCCATGTGGGTTATCTCGTACGGCAGCCTCCCCGACATGGGTTGTGGCTGGATCGGGGGATAGTTGGGGGGCATGCCTCCTGTGTTGTACATCCCCGCCCCAGGGGGACCCATGTACTGCTGGGCGGGGCCCGTGCCATACATCTGGGGCATCATGTATTGGTGGTTGGGACCCCGTTCCGGAGCGGTGAAGTGCTGCTGGAGGGTGTTGGGCGCCATACTGCTGTGGCTGGCTCCTAGAGGTAGTCTGGGTGAAAACAAACAAACAAACAAACAAACAAACAAACAAACAGACAAACAAACATTGAAACAAAAACACATGTATACAAAGAGGTGTGAAAAAAGGATGCCCTTTGGCGCATTAAACCCATTGAGGGTGGACTGATTTTGCTATAACACACATTTCCCATACACACCTGCCCGAGTGTTCTCTAGTTTTTGTCTTCAATGGGTTAACACTGAATGTTTTCTGACATGGAAGGTTTCTGATTCACATTTAAAGGACATGTCTGTAATGGTTTCTTATAGGAAACAGCCAAAAAAGAACCTGTTTTACCTCCATCAATGTACATTGTAGTAAGTATATCGTCAAATACTATTAAAGTTCTTCTTCTCTGTGCAATGATATCTAGCATCTAATATAGACTAAGTGGCAACTAATACAAGTTTGACTGTACCAGGGTGGACTAGGCCTACTTTAAGTCAACTGTTCAAAGCATACCAATAAAGTATCAAAAATCATGCAGGGGAGGAAATGTAGAGGCGAGGGAAGAAAAAAAAGAAGAAGATAATATGAAAGTAACAAAGTAAGAAAAAAAATTATGCATATGATTTAGTAAGCCAGTGACATAATGATGTGGCCCAGGCATTTCTATTTAAATAGCTTTGGAGGGGTATGAATACACTTTTTTTTTTCTTTATATGCTTGTTATTGTATCTCACATCTGGTGGAAATAATGATATTTCAGT
Source organism: Diadema antillarum (assembly GCF_040938485.1). Classification (NCBI taxonomy): domain Eukaryota; kingdom Metazoa; phylum Echinodermata; class Echinoidea; order Diadematoida; family Diadematidae; genus Diadema; species Diadema antillarum. The sequence continues at coordinate 4,661 of NW_027272184.1, read as the reverse complement.
ATCTAGAGGCAATTCTCAACAAATGCTGTCATACAATTATTTAGTTTTTAAAGAAAAGAGGATCATACTGGTGTTAACAGAATGCACATCAGAATTATGAATACCACTGTCATCACATTGGATTTTATTGGGCTCTTGAGAAATAGGTAATCATGCAGTTATTCTTAATAGTTAAAAAGATAAACCTCAATTTTAATGTCAATAACACAATTATTGCAAATTAATATCAGGGTCAGGGAGAGGTAATAGAGCTAGCATACTTTGGTGTTCGTGGGCTGCGAGGGAGTGGTGGCTTTCCCATCAAGCCCAGGTGTGGCTGGATCTCATTCAGCACTGATGCCTCTGTCCCACTCGTCTGGGATGGCAGGGACTGCATGGACGGATACTGCCCTCTAGAGTCCGGTCTTATATCCTGCAGAAAGACCAAACATTGATTAATCCTCACAGTGCTGTATTTGCAGATTGTTAAGCCATGTGAAGTGCTATCTTCACTGATTGGTGCAGATGTTCAGAAACTAATTGTAAAAAAGCGAACATCCAAAATCAAAAGGAAACAGGCTCCATGAAGACAGAACTTGCCAACATAAATATTACATATTCAAACTATTGTACTTTACCCACATCGTTTCATTATTGTTAACATTTTTGCTAACTATGACTTTTATTTTTACTTTTTTGCACAGGTTTGAATATACCCATTCAAACAATTGTCAGACTAAGCTTCCATCTTACGTTAAACACAGAGGAATACATCAACTATTTGTATTGTTTTACTTTCTTAAACAAACAAACAAAAACACACACCAAAATATACCGCTAGAATATACCTCCCATGGATTGAAGGGAGGGATTTGAACCCTGGAAATGACTTACTGATGGAGCAAGGTGCCTCGGGGCCTCTGATGGCAGTGAAGTGGACTGAGGACTGACAGGGCGTTGTGCTTCTTCTCTCTGCAGTAATGATATTCATAATGATACACTGTAGTAATGATATTCATAAAAACAAGAGACCCGGGGTCTAGTATTCACCTGAGTATCGCAAGTCCACACATTCTGACAGACTACAAGTGTATTACCTTAGGACACAACAAAGTATGGGAGCTTTGGGGGACCTTCAAGGGGGCATGGTGTCCATTTGTATAATTCATCAAACTGGCAGTAATACCTGCCAAGTTTGTAACAGAATTGACCATGCATTTTCAAAAAGAAGATTAAAACTGTGAAAACAGAACCCTAATATGGTCCCCAATTAGAGGGGGGAAGGCATGGTGCCCACGGGTACAAATTCTATCACCTTAGCGAAAATGCCTGCCGAAATTGGTGATGAATTTGACCATGTGTTATCAAGAAGATGCTGAAAATGATAACATTTGTCCTTACTTTGGCCCTCTGCCGGCCTCCACCAGAACTCAACTTGGTCTGACATGAACAAACTTGAAAATACAGTCACAAACGTATGCACACATAGCATTTAGCTCTCTCATTTCTGGTTCTGTAGAAAAAGACTTTTGGAGTTCATTAAAGGACAAGTTCACCTTCATAAACATAAGGATTGAGAGAATGTAGCAATATTAGTAGAACACATCATTGAAAGTTTGAGGAAAATCAGACAATCCGTTCAAAAGTTATGAATTTTTGAAGTTTTTGTGCAGTACCCGCTGGATGAGAAGACTACTGCAGTGTATGAATAACTTAGATGTCACATGCGTACAACAATATAAGGAAAATATAAAGGGAATTTCACAAAATTCCATCTTTTGAAAAAAGTACACATTCCCCTGACTCGTTACCGACAAATGTTATGGGTAATATTATTCCCCCTGCCTTTAGAAAGAGGCAAGTCAAGTGCTCTTTTATTATGCCGAAAAAGTGAAAATATGTTGAATTTCTTTTACATTTTCTTTATATTGTTGTACGCATATGACTCACAAGCTGTAGTAGTCTCCTCATCCAGCGGTTCCAACACAAAAATTAAAAAAATTCATAACTTTTGCATCGATTGTCCAATTTTCCTCAAACTTTCACTGATGTGTTTTACTAATATTGTTGCATTTTCTCAATCCTTATGTTTATGAAGGTGAACTTGTCCTTTAAAGATTCCTTAATTTCTAGGCTATTGTTGGAATCCCGGTGGGAGGGAGCATGATCATATTTGAACAAATTTAGAACCTATAACCCTAGGGATGCTACCTGCAAAATTTGGTGAAAATCCATCATGGGGTTTTCAAAAAGAAGGTGAAATATTGTAAATAGTTTATGTATGACGCACAGTAGCTGATGCATGCCGGACAATTTATGACTGCAATAGCTCACTGGAGCCCTTGGCTACAATAATCTCACAACAAAGGGATTAAATGACAGATAATTATTTACTTCACCCTGTGAAACACATACAATGAATAGTAACTACATTGTAATAAAAAGATGTAATACTAAGTAATAGAAGTATTGTTTATGGAACTTGCTGGGTTGAGGCTGGAAGACATTGTATGATAGGTCAACAAACTTATTTTGGGAGATTTGTGTTAGTCTTTGTAATGTATGTAAGATTTATTGTAGGTCAAGAAACTAACTAAGAGTGATATGTGTCAGGTCCCTAACTTCACAGATGACCAACAGTAATCCCAGTGCTTGACTTTCTGAGGCATGTGAAATATACACAGTTGTTTACTGAAGTTAAGCCTTTATACAGCCACATCAACACCTGCTTAATATTTAACATCCACCTGTTTCACATTCCTCCTTCCGTTGTTTTACTATTAAAAATAGTCAGAATAAACAGTGCTGACACATCAAATGAAACAAAAGAACATCACTTCTCCCTTTGTTTGACTGCATAAACTTGTCTGAACATGGTAAAAAGTTGTTTACACACTAAAAACTATTGGGGTGGGGTTCTAATACTCAAGTGAGTATTGCAAGTTCGCTTTCCACACATTCTCCCAGACTATTACCTAAAAACAGTTCCATGATATTTGCTCCTGTGACAATTGCTCCCATGAAATATCTGCACTCAAGGGCCAAACATAACATTTTACTTCTACTTCCAAATATAAACCTTACCCTAATCCTAATCCTCACATCAAATTGAAAATAAGACCCAATCACAACCCTAACCCTATCCCTATGTCCTTGGAGAAAATACGACCGGAGCAAGTGTTGCGGGAGCAAATGTTGTGTCACCCCTAAAAACATTGCAAACCTGTGGGGGGGGGGGGGGGGGGGGGGGAACCGAGGACCTCCAGGGGAGTATGGTGTCCATTTGTATATTCAATCAGACAGGCTATATGATTCCTGCCAAGTTTTGTACAACATTTGACCATGCATTTAAAAAGAGAAGGTGAAAGTGTGAACATCTTCGTAGGGATGCTACACTGTACCTGCCAAGTTTGGTGAAAATCCATCATTTAGGTTTTAAAGAAGAAGCTGAAATTGAAAACAAGTTACGATGCACCATGCACGATGGATGATTGCAATAGCTCACTTTAGCCTTTCGTTCATGGAAGCTAACAATAAAGGGCACGAATGGAAGGTAGTTAACTCCACACTATGAAACACATACAATGAAAAGTAACCAATATAACACAAAAATATAGTGTTACATAACAGAAGTATTGCTTTAATATGAAACTTGATGGGTTGATGCTGTCAGGTTTATGATAGGTCGACAAACTAATTATTAGTGATTATGTCAGGTCCCTGCCTTCACAGATGACCAACAGTAAACCCAGTTCTTGACTTCCTCAGGCATGTGAAATGTACACAGCTGCTTAATACTGAAGTTAAGTCTGACAGCAACATCAACACCTGTTTGATATTTAACATTCACCTGGTTCACATTCCTTCTTTCATTGTTTAACTACTAAAAATAGCAGAATGAAACAGGGTGTTTACATCAAATGAAACAAAAGAACATCACTTCTCTCTTTGTTTGACTGCATTTTAATTTGTCTAAACATGACAGGGTTGTTTACACACTAAAAACTATGGGGATGGAGGTTTAATACTCAAGTGAGTATTGCAAGTTCCCCTTCCACACATTCATCCAGGCTATTACTTATTAACATTGCAAACCTGTTGGGGGGGGGGGGGGGCATTGAGGGACTCCAGGGAAGCATGGTGTCCATTTGTATATTCCATCACACTGGCTGTATGATTCCTGCCAAGTTTGTACAACATTTGACCACGCATTTCCAAAAAGAAGGTGAAAGTGTGAACATCTTCCTAGGGATGCTACACTGTACCTGCCAAGTTTGGTGAAAATCCATCATTTAGGTTTTAAAGAAGAAGCTGAAATTGGGGAAAGTTATGATGCACGTTACATGCTGGATGATGAATGATTGCAATAGCTCACTTGAGCCTTTGGGTCACAAAAGCTAACAATAAAGGGCATGAATGAAAGGTAATTATTAACTCCCCACTATGAAACATATACAAAGAAAAGTAACTAATATAACACAAAGATATAGCGCTACATAATAGAAGTGTTGTTTCTGGGACTTGATGGTTCAATGCTGTCAGACTTATGATACATCTGTAGGTCAACAAACTTAGTTATGATGATTTGTGTTAGATTCTTCTTTGTATGCAAGATTTATCATCATTCAACAAACTAATAAAGAGTGATGTGTGTCAGGTTCCTATGATTTCACAGATGACCT